>NW_022639607.1:395659-411744 GCF_010583005.1 Odontomachus brunneus
GAGAGAGAGAGAGAGAGAGAGAGAGAGAGAGAGAGAGAGAGTAATAACTCAAAGTCGTGTCCACGATACTACGAGTAAACAAACGAACGTGTAGTAGCAAAAATAAAAACATCACTCTAAATCCATATCACATATCAGCTGTATCAGCAATTACCACGAGCGAGATTGTGCAAAAATTAGCTTTAAATTCATCGACAGTATGTGCACTGCGAATTTTTTAGGAGAAATATTTAGCGAAATCGCACAATAAGATCTCTTGTAGAATTCAGTTTTATATAGAGGCAGAGAGAGAGAGAGAGAGAGAGAGAGAGAGAGGGGAGGAAAGACAGAGAAATAAACTGCGGCGACTTCGACTGCGGGAAACTTAATTGTCGAAAAATAAAGAGGCGCCAGCCGTTATTGCCGGGCCTCGACATACCTATCGTGAGATACTGCTGAGATCCTGTCTCGTATTGTTCCCATGTGAGACCGCGGAATCGCGTCTTCTCCTTCGGTGTGCCGTAGTCGACCGACTCGATCTTGTGCGGCTCGTTCGGGTTGCCGGTCTTGGCGAAATTGGTGAAGAAGGTGAGGACGGCCTCCGCAACGCCCTGGTCTTGTCGGGAATAATTCCGCGGGAAGAAAGCCCCGCCTGCCACCAGCGGCAGCCCGAAAATGTACGGTATGTCCTCGCCACGCACGCTCCCCAACCGCTGCAATGAGACTTTCCGCTCGAGGAGCCGCCGATATCGTTCCATAATTGACGACGAGGGAGAACTTGAACTCGGCGCGACTGTCTTCGTCGCCGATACTCGCGACCGGCAGACTCGCAATTCGCGTCATTAGCAATTTACGGTAATTGTCGCGTCGTTAATTAAGAGAGGGCCCAATAAGAGCTTACTCACGGATTTCGTAGCGCGCCGAGTTATTTGTTATTATCTAATTTTTATTGCGCTATAAAATCCGTGCGCTGGCTCGTATCGACCTTTCGCTTAATTACTTTTGGATATTAACTGAGTCTTAAATTATTTATTTCACTTAATCGCCTCTGTATATTGACAAGAGCCTGGAATTATTATTTATTTCCCTATCGTACTATATTGTGCGCGTCGAAGTTGGCTCTCGTAAGCGTTACATTAAAGAGAGCGAATCAGCTCCGGAGCTTCCCAGGCGGCGAGAATCCGCGTCGTTGCGCTCGCGAAACTTCGTGTCACCCTCGTGACTCTTCCATTAGCGGCACGCGTGGGGCGCGAGGAGGAAGGAGAGAACGCACGAGGCGGCCGCAGGAGGAAAGCCGCGATTAACAATTCAAATAAATTCATCGCATTTGCATTGAGCGTTCTTGATATCGCTTTCTTATCTTCCTCCTCGCGCGGCTTTCCCTGCCTTTTGTCTCGCCTAATTCATCTCCTGCCCCCATACTTCTTTCTCCCATCCTCTTTCGCTCCTCCGTCGCACTCCGTCCGCGTCTTCCCGGAGCGGCTGGTAAACTCGCGCGGAATAACGACGACGACGACGACGTTTTGATTGCAGTAATAACGGGGGCGGCGGTAGAGTTCCCACTCGCGCGGGTGGGCGTGCGGGACGAATACGAACTTATTAAAGGAGAAATCTTTCAGCCCGGACGCTTAATTAAATTTCGTTTCGCATACGCGCGACCCGAAACGCGCCGTGACGCTCTGAATCGCCGTGAACCGCGCTCGCATCAGAATTAAGGCTCGTGCCTGCTGATTCTGTAACTTTTAACGACAGTGTCGTTATCGTTACGCTGTCGTTGCGCAGCTTTTCAACCATGTATTATACCCGTGTAACGACAACATAACGACACTGTCGTTAAAAGTTGCAGAATCAATAGGCTAGTTTCTCGTTGCGAAACTTTCGAGCGAGAACGTCAGAAGCGAGGAAACGCGTGCCCAAAATTCTTGCCGAGATAGAAGGACGTGACGAGATAAAAGGAAAGTGATACTTGGGATCGATTGAGCGCATTCGTAAAATGTTCCTTTCCCTTTGTTCTAACAATCGACGAATAATCGTGAAATTAACGTGAGACACGCAGCCTTTCTTTTTAATCTGCTTTTCCTTGTGATTTTGTCAAGTTAATTTCACGGCTATTTCTTGATTGTTGGAGTAACAGGAAGGTTTTCGGAACAAATGTAGTCAATCGATATGGACATAATCTTTTATTTCGACATATACCGCAAGAATTTTGGACATGTGTTTTGTCCCATTTCGTTCGCGACCTACTTATCCTCCGGATAATTGATTTTGTATCTGACTTTTTCAATATCCCTCAGGGCATGAAATTTCCGAGCCTCTTTTTTTCGACGCGCCTGCGGAGCGGGGAAATTGAAAACGTCAATCTGTTTTCCCAGTCGCGGATTTAACCGCGTGAGTACCGCCGGTAGCGACCTTACAAATTGGCCGATATAACAATTTCTTTCTTACCTTCTCGATATTATTATGTCAAGCTTGACAAATCCCTGTCATCGCCTAGACAAAACGAGCGAGCCACGGCGGCCGGGTCGCACGAGGCGTTTTATTAAATCAACGTCTTCATCGCGAAGTCATGGCCAGCGGTTACCAGCGGGTATAGATCGACCAGAAGTAGAGTGAGACGGATGGGATATCGCGAGAAGTGACGCGAGGAGGATAGGGAGGCAGAGAGATAGCGCGTGTCAGGAAGGGGTTGAACGGTTGCTACCTTAACTGAGGGTGCCAGCGAACTCGAGGTGTCGAGGGCGAACGTTAGTCTCTCTTCGGGACGTCAAGTTAATGGAGTTAACCCGGACTTAAGCAGCGTCCTACCCCTTCTGCTCACCCTCTCAGCCTTACGTCGTTAGTACGGCGGAAGTGAGAAGCAGGGATACGCCGTTTTGGAGTACGGAATGGCCGGTGAAGACCGGCAGTATATTTTCGCTTATATACCCAAAAAGCATAATCTCATTCTTGGCGGAACTCTCTTACATATGGCCTCAAAAGGATTCTTCTGAGATCAAAAGGAAAATATTCGAAGCTCGACACTTGGGCTTGTATCAATAGTTGTTACTCGAAATTTGTCTCATGTGGGATACTCCAATTTCAATTCAGAGTTGAGGTTTTCGGTTAAGATATATGATGACATTATATTTGTAATCGTGATTCAACTGAAAAATTATTTAATCTCACTATTAATATGAACCTTAAAGTTAAAGGAATTTCGTTTTTTATTTATAGTACAGATTTTATCTTTAATAGAAATTTCTTAGTAAAAGAATATTCCGTTTTAAATAAATCTTTTTCTTGAAGCGAAAGAAAGAAAAATTAAGATAATATCTAGTAGATTTCTGATTGATAGTTCGTTAGAAGGGAGAATTTTTTCAGTAAAGAAAGAATATTTTTTTTAGTAAAGAAAGAATATGAGATTACAGCATCTTGGAACTAAAATTGTTTTATGTTAGAATATTTTCCTTTTGGTTTTAGAAGAATCCTCCTCTCGAGGCTAAGTAATAAAAAGAATCCCGCTAAGGATGAGATCATGTTTCAGTGTCTAAATGAGAACGCGACAGATCCAGTCGACTGTTTAAAAGTTTCCTTTTAAAAAATTTCAACTGCCTCTTCGCCGTTTATTTTCGCCCTCGGATCGTTGAAAAATCGCGCACGAGAGAGCCTCGCTGTTTAAGAGTGAGATCGCGATGCCGACATTGAAATCTCATGGCGCATTGCAGGGAAGAAATCCTCGTCACGTCGACTCCGAGTTTCCATGACGTACAGAGCGGATGGAACAATTTGTACCACGGGGGAAATCGAGATTACTAGGGTCGATGACGGGGCTCGCTTACTACCCACCTGCAAGTAGCCGCTGTCCTTGGACTGATGATTGAAGTGATAGAAGTACGTCTTGGCGCCCCTCCTCGCATGATAGAAGGCGATTCTCATGAGCGGCGCTACCGTGTGGCCATCGCTCAACGCCTCCATCGTCGAGTCCCTTATTATGATGGGATGAAGCACCGGCTTATCCCAGTCCGTGTACTCGTTCCTCACCGCCGAGAAGATCTCGTTCAGATGGTAGACGTAGGCGTTGCGAATGAAGGTGCGCAGAATGCGGTTCCGGTGATCCTCCTCGAAGCCGAACTGGATGTCGTTGGCGTTGAAATCGAGGTTGGACTCGGTTGTGGAGACGCCCAGGATCAACGGCACCTTGATGAATGCGTCGCTCGCCCGCTCCATGTCTAGGCCCGGGTCGGGATTATTTTGGTCCACCGGCAGACCGGGTCCTATGCGCGGAACGAATCTGAAAGCGCGTCGCGTTGATAAGTTGACATATTAATAAAGGTGCACGATACGCTATGGCTTTACCCGCGCAGAGCCGCGTAATTAGGATGAAACGCGCGACTGATCGCGAATAACGCGAGTAGCTCTCTCTCTCTCTCTCGCTCGGCGATCCGATCTCTTCCGCATCGGCCGAGATTTTTTCAATTCCGCGTCTCTGCTGTTCCGCGGGAACATAAATATTTCGCGCGGGACTCTATTAATTTCACGGTATATATCTCCCGGTGCGATCTGTCGTTAGGTTTCACGGTTACACGATTGCGGCAAACTTGAATTTATCGCGACACGGTTGGCAAAAAGCCTATGAAATTATTATAAATTTTGTGGCGCGCGGTAATGACAGGCCGCGTCGATCAGACGTCATTTCCGCGGCAACGCGGTATCAATCGCACTGCTCTTGCATCTATCCTTTTTATTTCGTGCAAAATCCGGCGTTTTTCGCTTTTCATTGAAATGCATCACTCTCCGATATTCGGCCGATGAATATGAATCGCGCCGCGTATCGCGTGATTCCGCAGCAATATTTATTACACCGACACGCTGTCGCAAATAAAAAAGAAATAAAAGGGAATATCAATCCGTTCCATTTGTATCAATTTCGGAAATGCATATTTTATCATTTTAATTTTCTCGTCGATTGCAGATGCGGAGAGTAAGAGTAAAAGCGAAAACAAAGAAGGAGAGAAGAGCGACAGAGAGTAAGAGAGACACACGCACCCACACAAAGATGGTGATCTGCTTTTACTTCCTCACGAATCCACGAGTCATCAGAGATGTTCTCACCTGATCTCCGGAAGCTGCACGTCCATCAGGGTCTCCAACGGCACTCCGCGAAGGCAGTTGGCGATGTCCTCATCGCCGTCGGTCGGGCAGCCTACTTGCTCGCCGATTTTGGTCCTGAGATCGTTCGGATCGTGCACCGAGGCCCAAGGACTCAGTGCCGAGCCGCTGGACAATACCACGCGATGAAATAATCCTGCGAAGAACAGAGGGTGTTCATCCACACACACACACACACATATAAACAAACACACACACATCAAGCCGAGCCAGACAGGTTCTCGACAATGGAAAGGCAGGCTCCCTTTGCGACGGTGAGCCCGCACATCGTATATATCGAATGCACGGCGAATACGGCGGGATATCATCGGCTTCCGGCCAATCGGGCGGAAGCGACGAGCCCGACGGGAGTTAGCTCGAACGGTTATTATCCCCGCATGGATAATTAGAGGTGGACGTAAATACACGATCGCGCGTCTCGAGCCTCGGGATTGTTTTTCACGCGGGTAGAATCAGGGTGGAAAATCCGGCGTATCGGCTCGCGATTATCGGGCGATTAAAAACTGTTACGCGGTGGACCGCGGATTGAATTACGTTAACGAGCCGTTACACCGCCGCTGGCGGGGCTAGAGGAGAAAGCGAAAATAGTAATTTTTAGCGTCCGATCGAATCTGCGAAGAGGGAATTCGTTGGAAGGTTACAATTAACATCGTCCGTAACACGCTCTCTTTTACTCCCCTTTTCTCTTTCGTTCTTTCGCTCTCTCTCTCTCCTGTTACAACGTTAAAACGCGGAAAATCGCCGCCGTCGCCGCCGCTGCCGCCGCTGCCGTCGTCGCTAATTAAAAAGGATCCTACGGAACGCAATTAATCTCGCTGTTAATGAGCTACATTTTATGACGTAGCGCGGCAAAATGTTTCGTAACAGCGCGCGTAATATCGCGTTTGATAGGATCGCGCGTACAGGCGGCGGGCGGAGAGGTAGCCGGTACAGGTAGCCGGTCGCGAACCGGAAAATCATATTCACTGGCAAACATTTATGCTGACGCTAAAGTCGTTTATCGAACGTCACTGGTTTCTTTATGAAAATCGCTGTTTCGAATGCAAACATCGCACGCGCGCCCGCGCGTGCTCGTCCTGCGGCAAGGAGAAATATTACGCAATATGTGTCCAACATAAACATTCGCATCGTTGATGCGCCGTACAAATATTTGTATTTTATGACTTTACATACCGACGCTTTCGTGAGCGCGCGGTTTAATTTCTCCAAAGTAATGTTCGCCCTCGCGCGCGCGCGCGCGCACGATATAAATCGCGGTAAATCTGAGGAACGCTAAGCGCGAGTCGATATTTCACCGAGGCGTATTTTATATTGTCCGCGGTTTCCCATTATATCGACAAAATCCGCGCCAATTGAGCGGACAAAGACGTTATTAAGCCGCATTTTCGCCGCACGTCGACGTTTTCTACAAAAAGTTTTAACTGACTAGAGATTTAAAGCTGATTATATTATTTTGTAGTTATCAAATTTGATAAAAAAATTCAGTTGACAAGAGATTATTATTTTGTAATTATTATAAATTCGATAAAAGGATTTAAATTGGCAAAATAGATCTGCAACTTCTCTGTTGGATTGGGGAAAGTTACAGATTCGGATATTAAAAAAAGCTTTTCATCCTACGGAAATCTCATTCTCTCGTTCCCTTGGCGAATAATTCGCGAGCGTATTACAATCGGCGGAATATCATTATCGCCCCATTCGCATTCATAGAATGCACTGAGCGCACGGTGTTCGTTTCACCGCCAACTATCTGGGAAACATCGACTCATTATATTAAGTCGGTTCGCCGCTACGACACTATTCTAAAACAGCGAGTCGCGGATGCGTTTAACGCGGAGATTCTGGCTGCCAACGAGCCGTAAAACCCAAGAAAGAAGTCGCGAAAGAAGAGCGGTGGGAAGGAAAGGAAAGAGAGAGAGAGAGAGAGAGAGAGAGAGGGGGGGGGGAAGGAGGGAGAGAGATAGAGAGGGAGAGGGAGAGAGATCGTCAGCGTGTCATATGGCCGCAGTTTCATTTCCGCGGGAGTGCATTCGCGGTGCCGCGCGCGGTGACCCGAGGGTGCTCCTTTTGGCTGCTTTATCGCCATTATTATTAAGAGGCGGCCTCCATCCGCATCCTCCTCCTCCATCTGGAGCCTTGCCAATGACGCGATACATCACGCGATACACTGCACGTGTATGTAGCACGATTCGGGGAGAAATTCGATTATCTTAATGTTCTACCTGTATTTCATCTTTATTCTTAATATTAGTCAACCACGTATTGATTATATAACTCATATAGCTGCAAATAGAATATGTGGGATAAACAAATATTAAGAACTTAATAGTGAGAGTGAAAGAGATTAATCTTATAAAGATAATCTCATTATATAAAACATTATATTAATATTTTTTGAAAAATATAATTTCTAAGAAATACACTGAGAGAACAATATCTAAAAGATCAAAAATATTTATTCGGTGGGTACTAATAACATATGTACTTAAATTCTTTTGTTTAAATGGAATCAATGATTGCTTAAAAAGTTAAGGTTTTAAGAAAATTTTCTTAGTTGAAAAATTTCTTTAGTGTGTCAAATTTATGTATAAGTAAATATATTATTAATATATCCCTATATCGAATAAATATTTTTATTTAGATTTTTTCTCCTACGATGTAGAATTTATGATATATATCTTTTATATTATATTACAAGATAATATAAAAGATATATACTTTTATATATTTTACAAGATAATATCATTACAAGATTATATCATTATAATAATATCAACAATTATAACAATATCTCATTACAAGAAATATTTGTATCTTGCCGGATTCTATAATTAATTCCAACAAGCGACACACTTTATAAGTCGACCTGAAATTTTAAACTTCAAGCCGGATCGAGATTTTAATTCCGCACTAATTTTACATATTTTATTTAGCTGAAAAGAACCGGAATATCGAGGTAGAGCATTATTTTATTAATTCCCTTTGACGCGCTACAGATGCTTGTTACTTTTTTTTTTCTAAGTGAGAGAATCGAAATAATCGGCAAGGAAGTATGAGAAAATTACGCGCGTTAGTCGTCAAGTATCGTTGCTCATCAGTAATGAATGTAAACATTCGGCAACAAAACGAGCCCGCAATCAAAACACTCGCAAGCTCGAAGGACGCGTTCCGTTAAGGTCGTTCTACATTAGTTGCAAGCAGCTAATCGCAAGATCGCATTGTTGCAAAGCGCAAAACTCTTGCGATATGAGCTTCTACATTTCAATCGTTAGTCGCATGTCACAGCCAAAGTGACGAGAATATTTCATTAACATAAGACTCTGTCACAGGAAAAAGGAACCGACGTTAAGATGAACATGCAAAGCAGTACCTACGTTTAAATATGGAAGCGAACAAACAAAAACAAACAGGGTAAAGTTGACGCTATAAACCAATATATGCGGAGCTCGACTGATTGGTTGTCGCAACATCGCAGAGGCGCAAACTTTGGACTTTGGCAAACCTTGCGATTACTGCTTGCGACTAGCTTACAACCGGAAATAGTGCTGCTTGCGATCATGCGATTGGCTGCTTGCAACTAATGTAGAACGGCGTTTAGGCCCGATCCACACTATCGGTCCACTCACGATCCAATTAATTCTTCCATTGTTTATAAGGTACGTATCCTATGAGTAACATTACAGTTCCGGTCTGGTCTCGCTCCGCTCTCGCTCCAGCAATGTTTCTTCCAAAGAATATTTTGCTGGAGCGTGATCGAACTTGTCCGATAGTGTGAACAGACTTCCGATCAATTTTTCAATTTTTGAGAATATTATTTTGAATGTGCCTGCACTCATTCGAAAATATTTGACAAATTTATTCTCATTGTCTACTAAATGGGAATATAATGTGAAATATTCTTCTTCAGTTTTTCTATTGATCAAAGTGGGATGAACCCACATAGATCTTTTTCTTATCTTTCATTTTGTTTTACACTTCTTACTTTCTCTATCTTTATCGTCCAGTGCCACAGCAATTATGATTAATTCTTTATCAGAATAGCGCAATTTTTCGGGAAAAAATTTAATGAACTTCACAACGGAAAGTAGAAACTGTACTGGTCATTTAAGATTGGATCGTGAGCGAATCGATAATGTGAATATTCAAGGAATATGATCGGGCCGTGAGCGGAGCGTGAACAGACCGTTAGTGTGGATCGGGCCTTACATGTTCGCGAGCGTTGCGAGCGTGTAACGGAACACCGCCGAATGGGTGCGTTCAGCGAACTCAATGGTTGCACAACAGTTGAGTAAATCGTCAATGTAATTGGTCTAGATTTAGGGATCTAACAGTAAGAACCAATAATCGTTAATTGCTCACTGAACGCTTTTTCCGCTGAACACGTCCAATGACGCACACGCCGCGCGCGCGTGCACGAATCGCGTATTAAGCACAGATGTCTATACTAAACTAGGTTGCTAACAGGCTCTAAAAGCATATAACGGCTTGTGTCCGATAGAGTTTCCGGTGCATGCGAGAAAATAGCCGCTACCGCCACATATTTTCACTACGTTTAGTCATAAAATTCTTTTGTTGAAAATGAGCAGAGCAAATAACGTCCAACAGCATCTATTTTTTTGTTACGACATTTTTTGATGTAATAAGATGCTGGCTTTTTTGGTTTTACGACAGTAATTTAATGGTCACGCTGACTCACATTGTATGTTGTACTCACACAAGTGATACGTCACACACACAAGGTTACACACACAGGACCGCCGCCATTTTCTCGCATGCAACCGGAAACCTTATGCAACACACATTCGAAGTTCTTGTTAGCAATCATAGTTTAGTATAGACATCTATGGTATTAGGTTAGTTATTCATGCCGCGTGAAAAAAATATTTCGCGCATTGAAATACGCTGTGCCTCATCGGGCACATTGGAACTGTAGAATCACGTTCGGCATTCTTCCGCTGCATCCTCTACATTCTTTTGCGATTTGTTTTTGCAGAAGGCTCGTAAAGTGCAAAAAGTGCCGGAAGTACAGACAGTGCGGCAAAGTGGAGCTAACAAGAGCAGATCCCTGGCGGGACGGCCATCTTGTTATTCGAAGTGATCGCGGAAAGTCTCGCTATGCGTCTCGCGCAAAGTAATCGGCGGCGTCGCGTTATTTAACACGCACTTTTTCGATCGAATCGTGTCTACGCGAGTGTCAGTGTGAGTGCCAATGCCAGTGCCATGACGACGGAGTAGCTGGAACACTGGATCGAGAAGCCGGGACGGAGAACGAAAGACGTCAGGACGAATAACGCAGGACGCCGTGTCGTAGGCAGCGATGCATCATATATTTCCAAGGTATTAAGATATAAATTTTCTTACTTAGCCGGAAATAAGAGAAATAGCCGAGTCGAAATTTAGGTTGGTGTTCATAGTCAGTATTTTGACAAATAATCATAACTTCGTGAATTTCCGATTATGCGTTAACTTCTACCCGTGCTGATTACATTACTTTACATTAATCTAATGAACCAAACAACGGCCTATGAATATCAATCTGCAATTAATTACGTTTTTAGAAAAAAAAACCTAAATAATTTGCAACTACGAATACCGGTCTTAGAATTTAATGTAAATCTTGCAATTGATTTTTTGTCTGATTTTTACGTCTAATAATGTTTCTTGAGTGGTAAATTTAATCTTCTTGACATTTGACAATATCTTTCTTTGCTTTCAGTTCTGTTGTATTGAGTCTAAGTGTAAACCTCTATGGATAAATAGCATTATTGTATACAATTGTTATTTTCACTTTTGCAGCTTTCTCACTAACTCTTTTCAGAGTTTCATCCCATTGAGACTGTCAACGTCAGAAGAAAAAGAAAAAATGTTATAAAAATGTGTTGCTTCTTTTATTCTCTTTTATGATGTTATTTAATATTTTTTAATATTTACTTATCTCATATTAAATTACTAAGTAAGTTATGTAATTATTATATTGCTGTCTGAAAATATATTGAGAACAAAGAAAAAATTATATTAAATAAAGAAAAATTACATTAAGAATAGAGATAAAATGCAGATAGAATAATGAGATAATCAAATATTAAATAATTCTGTATTAGGTTTTTAAAACTCGACAAGGAGAAAAACAGCAAGTAATTATTAGCTTGCATAGTATTATATTTTGGGATTCTTCTATTGACTTTACGAGTTCGACAGAATTTGCAGAGTTAATGTGGAATCAAAATTTCGACTCGGGAACGTAGATTCAATATTCAATCGTCAATTATCTTGACATGAGCATTATGATATCGATATCGTAATTACCTGTTAACTCGCGGTACAGCATCATGACATTAATTAAATTGGAGAATCTGAATTGGAGAATTAATTTGTTCTATTGAAAAGAATAAGTAAATTTTTTTTGTACTATTCTTTGAACGTTCTACGTAGTAATGAAGTATCAATCCTTATAAATCACTAGAACTGCATCAAAGAGGGATTTAAAACCTAAAATTCGCTCCAATAGATCCTGATGCTGTACCGAGAATTAATACATGCAACACGTTTTGATATTCAATTATGCAAATGACGTACCAATGAGAGTTAAACTTTCAAATTTTAGCACATAATTTACATGTGCGTTGAATAATGATTTACGATACTTTCTAGTGGAATAATAATTTATGACGTGTAAGGGAGACCGAGGCTATTTGGCTACCGAGATAAGTTGGCAAGATCGATTATTTTTACTGTTCATTAACAGATTTCAGAATCAAGCAAGCAGAAACTTCAAAGCCATTTTTGACATGTTTAAAAATCTTGCTTGCTTAATTTTGAAACTCTTGTTAGAAAATACTAGAAATAACTAGTTTCACCAAATTATTCCGGTAGCCAACTAACCCCGGCCTCCTCTACATATAACTGATAATTCACGAGAGTTTTCTGTTTAAGGACCACAATTTTTAGTTAAATTATATATTTTTATTTTTCCTTAAAATTAGCAAAGACAGATGTATGATTTAACTGTTAAATGGCTTATAGGTTAATGGCTTATAGGCTCAGAGGTGGAAAAATCGGACCGTAAGTCGTCCTCCTTTTTCTACCGCTCAGCCGACCATTTAATCCCGCGTGCTTTTAATCAATTATTCTTTCTTTTCTTTTATCACGAGCAAATTGCGATGTTATCTGCGTTACAATGATTTCGCGAGGATTATATCCGAAATAATTTCTAAATGCGCATTTAGTGGCGATTTAGACATACACGGTGCGATCATAGCATTAACCGCGGCAGTGATGTGCCGGCTGTTTATCCCGTATAATAATACATAGACACGATATTCGTTTTACGGTATCTGCAAACGGCAGACGCTCTCGCAGCCGTCGGAGAATATCGGTCGCTGGGGAGCACCGCCACCGCGGGTCGAAGGGGTTGCTTTAGCATAATTTATGCGCATTTAATTCGACGGCTGATAAATACCCGGGCGAAATCTGCTGCTCGTTATTCGCGAATTCGCCCGTAAGAACCGCTCGAGCATCCGACAAACCTGTTCATACACTCCCGACAACCGTTCGTGGATCAGAATGCCGCCGACACGTGGCGCGACATTTTCTACTCGCGAATAGCTCTTGACTCTGGAGTAATTCTATTTTTTCCGGGTCAGGCGACAATTTCCCGAAAAGTGGAGAGGATAATGTTGGTACCAAGGAAAATCTCTACACTGAGAGAAAAATTATATTAAAATCAACAAACATTTCTTTGATGGGTGCCATTAACATATTTATTTAAATCTACATTTTCTTTATTTAAACTAAATATTGTTTATCTGATTTAAGTAAACAACATTTGGTTTAAATAAAGAGAATGTAGATTTAAGTAAATATGTTAATGGCATCCATTAAAGAAATGTTTGTTGATTTTAATATAATTTTTCTCTCAGTGTAGAGATTTTCTTTAAGTAAATATGTTAATGATACTAAGTAAATATATTAATGGCACTTCACTAAGAAATATTTGTTGATTTTAATATAATTTTTTTTTCAGTGTACACGATATAATTTAATGATTGTTTTTTTGTAATTGCTGAATTGCTGAACTAATGCAAAAGGTCGAGTGAGAAAACATACTTGTCTTACTTCAATTTATTGCACCAATTCAGCAGTGCAGTTACAAAGAACAGGCCTTTAAATTATATCGTGTAGAGATTTTTCTTAGTACCAACATTATCATCTCCACTTTTCGAGAAATTGTCACCTGACCTTTTTCCGGGGGCTCAGGGCCCCGTATGTGGCTAACTGACGGCAGTGGGCCACTTACTCCAGTCATGATGCCCCCTTCTCGTACCAGATACGGGGTGGAACGTCTATTTCGCCGTTGGACGTTTCGCTCGATGTCGATCGCGCTCGTATCGTGCTTCTGATGATAGATATCGGCCGCGTTCTCCTTTCTTTATTTCTGCGAGGCACGTTCATGCGGCGATCATGGCAAAGAAGGACTCGATTTATTCGCTTCAATGGCGTCGCGCGGGATCCGCCTGTATTGCCTATCGATAAGCGCTCGTCGATTTGATACGTGGCGTTTATTCGCGGCAGACAGGCCGACCAGATTGAACCCTGCTCTGTCTCTCTTGTCCGCCTTATGCGATTTAACGACGACGTAGGCTCTTTTTCCCTCCTTCCTGCCCGGTCACGAGCCTCAACTCAATTTCTCAGACAGTGTTTTTCTCTCGCGCGCGAGGTGGCAGATGGAAATTTCTTATTTCGTGACGTTGGTAAGTGAAATCGTGCTCGGCCTTCGTGCATTCTGACTGTTGTAACACCGCGTGCTTTTAAGAATCAACCCCTTACGTTGGCATTTAATTGACGCTCGTTCGTGTCGGAAATTGATCGATTAAAATTATTTTTGTATGAAATAATCGGTAAATCCATAATTGGAAGGAATCAATCACCATGAATGTAACAACGAATAATTTAATCGATGGATGAAATCAATCATCGATCAGTGTGTTTAATCAATTAGATATGAATAATTAGTTTCATCAATGGATTAAGTTGTTCGTGATTTTATATGATATTTTATGATGATTGGTTAAATTTGATGATCGATTTGTCAGTTATTTCAGGTGACCGACGGTTTAATCAATTAATTTAACTGTGTCCGGGACATATGCGTCTATTTTTTAACTTTTTGAATATCACGCGTTACTATAATGATTTCTGAACGATTTTTTTTCGGACGACGCCACTACAGTGGTTTTCTGTTAAAACTTGTGTTAAAACTCAACAGACAGCTCATCGTTATTAAGTTGTTTGTACTTTTTTTTATATCTGATGATATAAATTTCATCAATTTACTAATTATTGCGACTATTAACGCAAAAACATTGGATCATATAATATGAAGTACACTGAAAAAAATTTACTAAATTTCAAAAAACGTTTGTTTGGATAATACTGTGAAGATATTTGTTTAAATTAAGTAATTATTTTTTAAAATTAAAGAAACAAATTTATATTTAAAACTTTTTTACTTAATTTTAGGAAATAATTACTTAATTTAAACAAATATCTTCACAATATTACACAAACAAATGTTTTTTGATATTTAATAAATTTTTTTCTCAGTGTAACAAACGTTGATCGCGCTGTTGTTTATTTATTTTAAACGCATTCAGCTGAAAAACTGTGCGTGCAGCGATAGAGTTTTGCGTCCAGGACAGGTATTATAAAATTATTCGGGGAAAGTTTCCCGCCGGGATCGTTTAATTATTTTCTGAACTTCCATGGTGTTTTCTCTACACGCAGAAAATATTGCAGTAAAAATCGTAGTAAAATTTTTGTAGCCTTGAACCGCATAAAATTACGAACGAAATTGCTATATATTTATATAAAATCATTGTGCGCGTTTGATCTTTTATTATAAAATTATCATAATTATTTGAAACTCTACTATTTCATTTATATTAGTATTCAGTACAATCCCCAACTTTGTAAAAGGAAATAAATTTAATTACAATACTGTTAAATTACATAAATTAAAATTGATATTATATTAATTAAATTTGATATTATTCACAGTTAACTATAATTTTTATTACATTTTTCCCGCGTAAAGAAAATGGAATAATTTTGATCGGAGAAACCGAGTACACTGAGAGAAAACTGTTTAGTATTTACAACTATAATCATATAGAGAAATAATTACTATAAATTATGGTCAAGACAACTATTTTTTAGTCAATTATACTATAATTTTAGTGATAATAATCTTATGTGCATGTTACTACTACTATCTTCGTGTTGGAACAACTAAAAAATATAGTTGGTGTCAAATTGGGCCTCAACTATATTTTTTGGTTGTTCCAACACGAAGATAGTAGTAGCAACATGCATATAAGATTATTATCACTAAAATTATAGTACAATTGACTAAAAAATTGACCATAATTTATAGTAATTATTTTTCTATATGATTATAGTTATTCTATATGATTATAGTTACAAATACCCAACATTTTTCTCTCAGTGTACGTAATAGCTGAGCTGACGACTAAAGGATTAAGATGGTGTTCAGTTAGAACAAGGAAGGGACGAAAGTGCGTGTCTGACACGTGCTTAACGGTCTTGGCTGGCAAACTGTAGAATGTCCAGGGAGGCGCGGTTCGAATGCGAGGGGGGTTAATAAACGTCGACGGAAAAGAGAGATGTGATTGTAATCGTCGTTTCTACGAGTGCCGGTGCGCCGGACGTACGGCGGCTACGCCTTCCATCGGCCGACAACATTAGCGTCGCAGGGTTAACGCCCTTAAACTGTCACGTTAAACCGCGATATTTCATCCGGTGTACCCAGCCTCGTCCCGCGGCCGTTTCGCAACTAGCCTCATTCCGCCGGCCAGCTACCATAATTCCTCCACAATGTCATGTCCACGATACGCGGGTGTCGCGCCGCGTCGATGAAATTTCGGCGATGGCATCGGGGG
>NW_022639607.1:411896-429935 GCF_010583005.1 Odontomachus brunneus
GGGGGGGGGGGGGGGAGGAGGGGGTAGTCGCACTCCGTGGCTGCAATCGGCCATGCGACAAATGCCGCCTCCTTCGCGACCTCGTCGCGACGCTATCGTTCGATTTTGTCTCGCAACGTTAACTTTCGTCTGCATATACGAAGTGAGCTTCGCTGTAAGAAGTAAGAGTAGGAATAAGAAATAAAAATAATTTATTTCGTTTACGTCTATACTCTCCAACTTCCTTATACCGGAAGTATTTCAATTAAAAAAACACTTCCAGTGTATATAAACAAAATTAGTTATTTTTATTTCTTACTTCTATTTTCTTAAAGTGAAATCAGTGAATTGTCACTGATATCAGTTATAATTATAGCACTAAGCAGTTTCAGTGCTATATTACAGTGCTATTATAACTGCAAATCAGTGTATACTCACTGCTTTCAATGATGTTTCACTGATTCACTTTGAGAGAGTACTCTTACTTCTTAAGCTAAGCTTACTTCATGTATTGTAGACGATAAGATTCTTGGTCTCACGCCGCGGAATTCTGGATTGATGACGTTAGTCATGAGTGAGTGCAAAAATCGAAAGAAATCAACGTCGATGTGCGGACGATCGCTAAACTTCTCAGAATACACAAATTAATGTTTCAAGCCGGCCTATGGACCGAGTTGCAGAAACTGCACTGCGCTGTAACATTTGCTTATGATAATTACTCCGTATTTTCCTTCTCTCCCTGAAAAGAAAGCCGACAATTGTCCGAAATTCGTCCGTTAATTCGCATATTCTTTTTCGAAATATCTTTTTATTTGGAAATGGCACGCAAGAATTTCACATTTTTCTCGCTTCTAACGTCACAATTTAACATGACGTACCCGGGAGTCTTAAGGGAACCGTTGAGGTGCCGGCTGAGAAGAGCTGCCAAATTGACGGCGATGTCAAGGAGGCCTCCCTTCTCGGAAAACGTGGCGAAACAACGAGCCGAGGAAAAAGCGACGGAGGGCGCGGAAATTGTATACTTTTCGTTAGGGAAGCGACGAAAGATTAAAGGTAAACAGGAAACACCGGCGCGTGACGCTAATCAGACCGGCTTACGGTCCGGAGATGGATTTTCCCGGGGCGAATGCCAGGGACACCATCGACTGACTGGGTGTCGGCTGATCGCCGTTGTCATTGTCGTCTTCGTCTTTGTGATAGTATATCCCACGCCGCTGATCAATCGAGATTCTCAATGGCTCGTAATATGTGTGTTCGTCTGCTCTCGTACCTGCGACTTCCATCCGGCGGATTTTTCTCGCCGGCTCGCGGTCGACGAGCAGCGGATTCCCGCGGGATTCGCGAGGATTTCCCGCGGCTATCGAGAGGAACGGTTAAACCCGCTTAGATAAATTCGTCCGTCGAAGCCGCGAACGCGGTGGACAGCACGTCCAAGGTGCACGTGATCACACGCTCGTGTCCCGACGAAAAAAAAAATGCATTCAGGCCGGATTTTATGATATGCACGAGAGAGGGAGAGTTTCGGGCGCGTGAAATATAATGGATTTCCGCGGATATATGCGGAAGGCGGGTGATTCTTTTAAAGGGCTTAATTTTCCAGCGCTCGTTAAACGGGATAAAAAATAATGGGCTAAAAAGACGTATTTGTTCGTAGTCGGGGCTCTTTTTCGGCCATCTCGCTGGCGTTGAAAAAGCAGCGTTCGCGATGTGCGTGAGCGCACACGTCGATGATATCGTCAGTTTCGCAGAGGAGGAAAAACGCAGTCATGGAGCGTGCGTGCGTGTGCGCATCCGTTCGTTCGCGAAGCGCTCGTTAAACCAATTCGTCGAGTGTCACAATATTTTGCCGGGAAAACGCGCGGCTCTCTTCCACCGGGACAAAAAGTATCTTATTTCCTCCTTCCTCCCCGTCCCGCGAGGAGGAAAAAGGCGCGCTGGGCCGGTTCCGCGGGCGCGGCATGAATTTTCATTCGGTAAGAATTTTATTTAGATGGAACGCAAATTGCACTCTGAAAGGAAGGGAGGCGCAATATGGCACTCCCCTAATTTATTTTCCTCGTTCACGCTTTCACGAGCGGGAGCGCGGCGAAACGGAATGTCCGCGTGCGTCTACTTACGGTCGCGCGCGCGACCTCCTTCGAGATCGTCGACGTGTCTTCGTCCGGGACATATTCTCACGACTCTGCCCCACTTGCCGTGACGCTTCAGCCGGCATTCCGCATGTAAATTACTTCGCGCGTCTCGTGAAAATTCTATGAACACGTGCGGGCCTGCGGGGTTTGCCATACTGATTGAATTAAGTCTGAACACGTAAGCGCGCGAATTTCGCGGGGACTGCCGTCGCGATCACGTCCGAGGGAGCGGATGACACCCGGGTTACCAATTAATGCCCGCTCCGCTCATTAAATCGCGATTCCTTCCAACTTCTTCGCTGTGAGATTGCTCTTATCGACATCCAAAGAAAAGTAATGAGATTTTCGGGGAGGGATGGGGGGGGGGAAGGACACAACAGTGCTCGTGGGTTAGCTCAAACTGAAGACTAGAATTAATTCACTATTTTGTAAACAATAGCGTAAAATTTGAGCTGATTAATTGGAGAAAATTGGCGAATGAGATAGCACGCGATATGGTGCAGAGTGCGAGTACTCTCTAAGGTACAATCAGTGTATTTTTCACTGAAGTGCGGTGACTGAACCGCCGATTACGAGTATAGCATTGCAATCAGTACTCTCTTAAAGTGAATCAGTGAATAGTCACTGATATCAGTTATAAGTGTAGCACTGAGTCAGTGATGTACTTATAGCTGCAAATCAGTGTATATTTACTTGCTTTCAATGATGTTTCACTGATTTACTTTAAGAGAGTAAAATTTCGGCGAAAGGATCAGTTAGTAAGGGCGATCCTTCTCATTATCGTTGAATTTTGCAAATACCGACAATGTCGTACGTAATTCGTTTGGGAACCGTTAATTGCGTCCACAAACACAGAAAGTTGGATCTGGTACAGATCTTCTTCTTGAATAGAAAAAAAAACCCTTTACCACTTTGCAAATAATCGCGTAGATTTTTGAGTTATTCATTGAAGATGATTGGCGAACGATCGCGTGCGATTTTTATCCACCAATCAATAACTCCACATTTTACGTGGTTGTTACAAAATGACAGAGAGATTTTGCGTTCACTTTGACTTAATCTGCTTCCACACGAGCACTGTCATGTCGGACGCCCTGTATAGGACACTGAACTCAATTTCTATATGGCAGTTTGCTGCGTTGAATGCGCGCGTTAACGCAGCGCATCCGAAAGTCGAGTGCGACGCGGTATGGCGCGATTGCCGAGCCGTTTAATAATTCAACAACTTGGGGAAAACATTTAATAGTGTTATCGCGTCGAGAGATTTCGTGCGTCAGCGAGCTATCAAAAAGCGATGTCGCCGATCGTGGGAATGATGGAGTAACACGTCGAAATCAATTCTACAGCCGGCGATTGTACGTGGAGCAATAACGACGGCGGTTCTCGAAAATCCGGAAATGGTCTTTCTCTCTGTGTGTCTCTCTTTTTCCTCCCCCTTTCTCTCCCTTGCTCTATCTCCTTTTTCCTTTTTTTTTGTAACGTCACCGGAGCGTTTCTCTCGGGTTATTTTTGCCGGTAACGAACTGCAAAATAGAACGAAGGGGGTGTGTCGGGCGGCATGGCGGGGCTGGAAGGCGCGGGAGGTGGAAACGCTGTTTGGAACCTATTTTTATGACTTACTGTTGTGCGTCGCATTGCGCTTTGCTTTCCTCGCCGCATACTATTTCCTCGGGAGTCCAATATCCCACGTTATGTGTTTCTATAATCGCGATAAATCTTAATACGTGCATAACTTAACGATTAACCTCTCCCTTTCTCGGGCTGCATGGCTTTCTCGTACGTTTATCAAATTAAAGGAGGTAGGCAAGAAAGTGGGAGGGGGAGAAACGTGAAGGATCCAGTTTGCGCGAGAATACGCGCGGTGGAAATTGTTTATCGCGACTCGCGTTACTTTGTACCGAGGATTGACTCGTTTCTCGCGCGCGGTGCACATTCCCAGATAATGGAGTGTCTCTCGTTCGCGAGAGGCGCGCAACGTGTACCCGCGCACAATCCAGGACGCGCTCCCCTCGCCGACGGCAGAGCCAGCCGCTGAGATAACCGTGTGCGGGAGGTCTTATACGTCTCGAGGTGCAGCGAATCAGACAATTGCCAGGAATCACACTCGGTTGCCTCCTTGATTACTCACGAAGCCAATCGCTCGTATCTCTGCTCCGTGAGGGTCGTGAAACGCTCGGCTGGGTGAGGGACGGGGTTGGGGTTGAAGAGGGCGAAGCGGCTCCAGAAGAAGCACCGTCGTCCTGCTTCGAGGATTGCCGTGCGCGCACACACACACACACACATACATTCACATACATATTACACACGTGAACAAATATGCCCTTACACACATACACACAGACATACATATATACACACATGCACGCAAGGAGACGCGAGCGCGCCAAAGGAGAGAAAACGTTTCGAGGCGTGCTCTTCTCCGCACGCTTGGGTCCTCGCTCATAAAAAATTACAGCGGGGGAAACGATAAATCGAGACTGTCTCCCCGCACCATGAGAAGCTTATTTCTCTTGTCTTTTCCGGGGCGATGATACGTAACGTCGACGATCTTCTTCACGGGATTGAGAAAGGAAGGAAAGGGGAAGCCGCGCACCCCGAGCCACCCTCGGGAGAACGGACGGCGAGCGGAAGAAGTGACTTTCTGAATTACACGGGAGATCGATGTAATACGAAACGTTTATGTCTTCGACGGCGCTCGCCGAGGCGAACACGATCTTCATTTATCATCGAACATCGAAACCCCCGCTGCTTCCCCGAAGGTGGCAGACAACGGCGACGGTGACGTCGTCGGCGTCGTTGTCCGCGGCGACGGAAAAGCAATCGTGTTCGCTATCGTGTATGCGGTTGGTTATCGATGAGAACGCCGGCCGATCGTTTCGCCACTTTTTACGCGACGCGAGACAAAGACCATTAGCGATCTCGCGCGTAATCGCATCGAGTACAACGCGCGGCGACAAAAAGCGGATTGTGCAGTTGCGCTGCGTGCTGCCTGACGCCGGGCGTCGTTGAAAATCAACGTAATGCCCTAATCGATTTTCCGCTGTTTTTTGATTTCCTACTTTCTTGTTGCTTTTTCCACGACCGAAGCGCGAAAGAGGCCGGTCGGAAACTCTATTACCCGCCGGAACGCCCTTGATCGCGGCTCGAGTCAAAATTTCATACTCACTTTCGAATGAACTTTTAAACATTTATATATTTTGACAGTAGTATGTTTAACTAGTGTGTTTAACACACGTGGAATCTGAAGTTCTACTTATAGCGCTCCTAAACAGCAGAAAACGCTACTTGTAGGTTCAAAGCGATTCTATTGCCAAAGTTAGTAGGTTAAACAGATTAGTAGGTTAAACAGAATCAAAACAGTCGATACATTTTAAGTGCATTTTGGTAGATTAAATAGGATTCAGAGGTTGATATACAAGGCTTCAGAGTGTCTCAAAATAGACATTAAATGGAACATTGAGGGATTGAAAGTAGGATATCAAAATTTCGAGGTACCTCGTGTTTCCGCGGTTTCCTTCGCAACGCGCGGCTTCAGGATGCACAGAGGCCTATTAATATTTTCGCAGCGCCGTGGCCAAGCGGCAACTCTCATCGACACTTCTCCATTCATTCCACTCAGTCTCCCGTTAAGTTTGCATAGCCTTACGTCCCCGACCGGCCGACCGCTCGAGCCGCATCCCGCTGCAAAATTAACCGACCGCGGGCGACGCATTCGTCTGCCGAATAAACCGATGTCGTTTGCCGGGAAACCGAGAGGGAAAATATCAACTCTTCTGGAAGCGGCTCCAAACGCCAAATACGCCCTCCGACGAACAGTCGGTGTTTATCCGGAAAATGAAAGCGCGGCTCGTCCAAAAATTCTGCAACGCTCTCGGGAATGCTTGTGGTCGTATAAATAGATCGCTCGTACGAAAATTCGGATTTTTCTCTCGGCAGATTAAAGCGCGTTGTTGGAAGCTCGATATATTTTCGCTGCCTCGTAACTTTGCTCGTAACTTCGCCTCCGCGCACATTTCCGCTGTCAAGAGAGGGAGAGAGAGAAAGAGCGAGCAGGCGGCGCATCCCGGTCGCCTGCTGCAATCCCTGACCAGCAAGAAGTGCAGAACCGCACCTGGTCTCGCGCGGAAACCCGGTCGTCGCGGCGTCGACGAGACGTCGGAATCGAAGGAGCGGAAAGTGCGGTAACGGAAAAACCGGCCCCGCTCGGCGTCCCGGACGCCGAAGAAAAGCGGTTTTCCCGAGGGCTTCTCTCCGTCTTCTTTCCTTCTCCGAGGCGAGAGCGAGCCTCGAGCGAAGGAGGAAGACGCGCGGAAGGAATGCACAACCGGCCGATGCTCTTCTCGAGATGTAAACTGTTTGCGTTGCTTCCGGTACAACCGGAGGTCCGAGAAATGGCCAGACGGGACGATCCAGCCGGCCATCACCTAAACAGAGGAGAGAGGAACTCGCAGCTCTATCCTTTCTCTCTCTCTCTCTCTCTCTCAATGTTCGTTCCACTTGTCTGAGGCCGCTATTAATAGTCTTTACTTAAAGCTTGCCTTACGTGAGATTTCCTTTGATTTAAATTTCGAATTAAATCTGAGTTTTTTACAGTCGAGTTATGATGTATGTGATCTTATAGCCCGTAGTATAGTCTTTTGAATCTTGTCCCTATTGTGATATACTTAGATCTGGGTTTGATGTTGTGTCAGAGGTTTTCGCTTAAGTTGTACGACATTCGTGACATTATATTTGTAAATCAACATGTATTTCCATACTCACACGTGATTATCTCACTTTGGGCAAGTAACTATTATTAATACAGATCCGAGTCGTTATCTGTTTTCGTTGAAGCACGAGTTTTTTTATTTCGAGCATTTTTTTTTAACGTAAAAGACGTAAAAGGTGACAGCTTGAGGAATTTCGCGATCGAGGCAACGAACGCGCGCGCGCGTATGATGGATAACGGTTGAACTGCAAAAGTGATACGGGTCAACGAATTCGCCGGCGCGACATTTCTCCCAAAATCTACCGTCGCAGTTGAGCGCACGTTGCTCAGGTTTGCCAAATCGGTGATGAATCCGGTGAGGGATGTCGACCGCCGTCGATTATGCGGAGCGTATGGGGTATCAGGACAGGCCGCGCGAGCTGTTAGTCATAATTTGCCTGATTGGCGCGGAATTAGCGCCCAACTATATCACACCGTAATCGCATTCCGCGAGGATTTATCGCGCGGCGATGTATTTACGACGCTTTTAGCGTTTCCCCGCTTTTGTTCCTCGGGCAACGCGCGCGCCGAGGACCGTGCATTTTTATTATTGCGCAATTTCGTCCTCCTCGCCGTCCTCCTCCCCGCTTCCTCCTTCTTCCGTTCGCTGGCGCGAGCGGTTTCCTGCGCGGATCGCACCTGAAGGACAAAAGCCGGGCGAGCGTTCAATTTCAGCCGGTGTTCAGTCCGGCGACAATGAAAAAAATAAAAGAGCCCATCTCGCTCCTGATCGAATAAAATGGAGTTCTGCAATTTGTCACCCCGGGCGCGGATCAATGGGTGATGTTTTTTTGAGAGGACGGTCCAACCCTTCGGTTGTCTCCTCCACGACCCTTGCCAACTAATCCCCCGACGATTAATCTACCGAACGTCCTGCAAATAGCGTCTCCGCTCCCACCTGAAGGTTATCGCCGTCGGATTTTCGGAGATCATCGCCTCGGGAAGGGGGGTGGAGGAAAGGAACGGGGACAGAGCGATCCTCCGAACCAATCGATCGCGATCGGCCGGCGCGACGCGCGCTCTCGCCTCTTCACGCTCGGTTAGCGTGGGAGTCTTGGCGTATTTTCCGGTCGGCCGGCGTCGGAACATTTTTCATTGCACGCCGCGACGCCGTAAACAGCAACGTTATTAATACGCCGGCGCGTTAACGGTAAATATCGGAGCTTCGACTTTGGTCGACGGCGCAAATATCTCTCCGGGGCTGCCTGCGACACCATCGTCGCGCTTGCATATCGCGAAATCGGGTTGATTTATTTTGTATTACAACAGTCCATCGCGCGCGCCGCGCGAGAATGACCGATATAAACTGTTAAGCTCGGCACAATAGGCGGCATTAAGCTGTCAACGCGAGTTTGATAGCGCGCTGGAAGGAACGAGCGCGCGATACACGCACCTTCGTAAAGGTACGTGTCGATCGATCCACTCTCGAAATTGCTCGCCACGTGAAGGACGAATCCCTTCGAATCTCGGAGTCCCAGGGCGGAGAAGCAAACGATGCAAAATCTCACGGTTAAACAAATCGCCCAAAATATCACTCGCGTATGCGATTTTACTTTGGCAAAAAATGTCGGAAAAATAAAAAATATACGGTGTGTGCTGAAAACAAAAATTTCTTTGAAAACTATTCCATTCAAATAAAATAAACAACTACTTTTCTCGTGAAAAGCAACGGCTAGAAAAATGTATGTTTTTTCTCTTGCTTCAAATCAATTTTTTCTCTATGTATAAAATGTTTCTTTCGTGTGTCAGTAAAAAATATTGGTGTAAGTAAACATGTCATTAGTGCCCACCGCAAATAATTATTTTTTATTATTGAAATATTATTTGAAACACATTTTTTCCCTATGTATAAAATGCCTTTTTTTAATGTGTAAAAATACACATATTGATGTAAGTAAATATGTTATCAGTATTCACCGCGAATAACTATTTTTGATTATTAAGATATTTCTTCTCTCAATATACACGTGTTTGTTCAGTGGTGTCGAGTATTAATTAGGATTTTCCTTGGACTAAAATAATCTTCATGTCAATGATCAAAATTAATCAGTTGTTATGTATAAAATGACAAACACTTTTATTGATAAAAGTAATTGTTAATTAAGTTTTAATATGATTGATTATACACTGACTAATAATTAATTGCATTAATCGTTAAAATTATTCGTGATATGCGCATATGATGACTGATTAATTTTGATTATTGATTAGCCGATTATTGCAGTCATAGAAAGTTTTTGGCGACTAATACCTAACACACCGGTGTTTGGTCGGTCGAGAGATTAACGGGATAATTGCGTTTACAACATTTGTCCTACCTTTGCTGTAAGGCGCAACGGCGAATTAAATTTTCATTGAATTAAATAATTGGAAAATCAGTAATGGAAATTATTCAGTTGTCATATGTAAAATCGCAAGTAATTTCATCGACTGATGAAAGTAATTATTAGTTGAACTTCGAGGTACGGTTGATTATTAAACACTAATTCATAATTAACTACATTAGCCGATTAAATTATTCATGATTACACATATGACTGATTAGCTTCGTTTATTGATTAGTCGATTATTGCAGTGGAAGAAAATTTTCATCGACTGTTCCCTAACACACGGTGTCTGGTTGGTATTCAAGAGATTAACGGTGATTGCGCTTGTGTGCAATACTTATCCTACCTTTGCTGTAAGGTGCGAGCAACAGCAGATTCACTAGCGCAGCTCCCGTATCGTGGCCCATTATAGTTATCCGCGTTGGATCGCCGCCGAAGGCGCCAATGTTTTCGCGCACCCAGCGGAGTGCCATCGTGATGTCCTTCAACGCCAAATTCCCGCCAGATCCGCTGGTCCTATCGGGGAACGGACGGGTCCTCAGGAATCCTGGAAGAACGCCAAGCGCTCGCGATTCAACGTATTCTCGCGCATCACTGACGGATAATATCCAGCCGCGCCTTATTTCCGACGCTTTTTTCCCTTGCCTTCCCTCTCCTCGAGGCGAAACGTTTATTCGCTTAAATCCTGCCCGCGAATTTGACTGCGAGGAGAGGCGGCGGCTGCAGCAATTCGCGGGTCGGCATAAAGAGAGGTTTTCAAGCGCGATGACTCCGTTGCGGCCGATATAATAAAAGAGTGCCTGCGGCCGCGCGCGAAACCGTTGGATAAATTCGCGTACGAATTAAATGTATGACTAGAGAGAGACGTTTATTATCCTTATATTTATACGTCGGGCGTCAAGATTGAAACTCGCGACGGATTGCTTCCCCGAGTTACGCGGTGATGATTAAGCGCAGAATTCGTTCGTTACGTCATTAAGTCATAATCTAAGGCGGTTTGACGTGTAAATAGGCAGAACTGACATTTTCGGACTTTGGTATATTCGTAGTGCAGCGACGTGGATGCACTCGTAGATCCTCGAAATTTCAATATTGACTCGGGTGTGTAAACAGTTCCCGCCGACTATCTCTCTATTTCGGAGTACAGCCGGGTAGTTAATGACATGAACTTACTTTCGGCAGTGCGAGTCGTATAATAACTGTGCGCGATATGCCTTTTTCACCCTGCAGCGATGCACTGTGGTCCTTTCGCGGACGGGGAATCACTTAAGTTCTATTCTATATACGATAGTCTCCTTTGGAGACGCTGAGGGCAAAGCGACATAGCTCGACAGCAATCATGAACGTGAGATATGTTTATGGGAATAATGAAGGGCTTTTTGACATTCGATCGAGTAGAGAAATTTAAATCCATTTGAACTTATCTAACACATTGATTGCTATGGAGTTTGTGAAGGAATTTACTCCCAAATTTCTTTTTGCGTAATTCATTTTTCACATTAAGAAAACATGTTTAGTACTAATGTTTCTAATTTTGGAAAGCTACATATAAATATACATTAAAAAAGATATCTGAAAATTAACTTGGGTGATGTAAAATTTATTTCTTAAAAATAACAAAATTTATATTTTTGTGAAAAATAAAATCTACAATAAAATGAAAGTTAATTTCGTAGAAATAATGTTAATATTTACGGAATAATTAATAAAACAAATTCTTCATTTAGTTGAACCAATTAAACGAATCATACTAAATAATTTGGTAATAATTACTAAATAATTCGATTATTACCAAACAGTATTTGAAAAAAAAAATCATTTAATCATATTCACTTACACGTTTAACTGAAACTATTTCATCAAAACGTTCGGTAACTATTGCGTAGACTTATGATTATTTTTTTCAATATATATAATACTGGCGTCTTCCGAAATGTTGATATCCTACATTTACGTAATGTGTAACAATTAATATAACAAAAGAACACAAATTTGAGGAAGAAAGAGAGAAAAAGAGAAAAGAGAGAGAATTAGGTGTATATATCAGCATTAAAAAGATAATATCCTGTAACGCGTAAACGCTACTTGAAATACTTCCGCCCGCGATCTCGGAACATCGTGTCGAGAGGGCCGCTTAATGAAAATGCTTTCGGGCGTGCAGGATACTTGATTAAAGGGTGGCACGTACCTAAGATGCCGAGACGATAGTTGAGCGTGATCACTATGACGTGGCCAGCGCTCGCCAGGACCGATCCGTCGTACAAGTTACCCGATCCCCATTCGAAACTTTCACCGTGAACGTACACCATCACCGCGTACGGCGCCTCCAGTCCTCGAGATCCTGAAAGCGGCAGCGTACGTCGTACTCCTCTCCGCGCACCTCCATTTTCTTCCACGAATAAACCTCTTATCCGTATAAACCTCCATTGACACATCCAGCTTTCTCGTAATACCGCGCGCGACATTATCGCTTACGTTGCATTATGCCGGCTCGCTTTACCCCTCCGAGGGATAAAGCCGCGAAACGTAAAAGCGACGGCGAGGTCTCGCGGGTCTCCTCGTACTTTTAACTGTTATCTTTCCATGTAACCCCGTTATCGACTTCGTATTTATAATATACCACGCGCTTTCAGAGAGAGAAAGAGAGAGAACAACAGAGAGGGAGGATATGATAGTGAGCGCGCTTAAAGTCTCAAAACGCATTCTCCCGCGTGCTACGTAAGCGTGGAAGCAAGACGCGCCGCCGCGACTAATTAGCCCTTACTTTTTTTTTGTCTGGGCAATTCAGACCGCTAATTGTATCTCATAATCCGCGCTGAGGATGATCGTGAGCTGTTTGTCCCCGCGAAGCCGCGCCACGCGCGGAGGGCGTCCACCCTTCATACTCGCGATTCCTCGCACGTAGGGAAGCTTCGGGTGGAAAACCGTCGCGTCAAACGCCCTAATTTGCACCCGAAGAAGACGGATGCGCGCGACGGATGCGCTTTTATTAAGAGCAACCCTTCGTCCGATGGGATGCATCGATCGACGGGGGAGAGACCGGCGCGTACCAGCACGCAGAGCTCACTTATTTGCGCGCGGATTCCTCTCGCGCCGATGGTGAACTCTCCCGTGCGTAAGAAGAGGCAGAGAAAACACGGTACGGAGAAGAGAAACGCATCGCGCTGCCGTGATCTCGCGGTTTACGCGGTTTACACGACTCGCGGATTCGCTCGAGGCGCATCGCGAATTCGCGCGTGTTATGACGCGGCCGTCGTAAACGTTCGGCACGTTTGGCAATCGGCATCGATAAAACACGGGTATGACTTACTTATTTTTCTTCCTTTTCCTTCTTCCGGCTTTAAATGTGTTCTTGCGTTTTTACGGTGGATGTAAAATTTTATATCGGGCGTGTGAGTCGCATAAAGACCGGATGAACGTAAATTAAAACGAAAGAAACTAGTTTTAATAAGACTGTGAGGATTATATGGCGCTTTTTATAGATTCGCGCGCTTCTCTTGAGTCGCTTCTCAGGAGAGACAGAGAGAAAGCTCCCTCGCGCTCGACACAGCTCTCTCCACAGCACGGCGCATTCCCTGCCGGAGAATCCTTCCCTTCATGTGAGATATTCTTGTCAGCGATTTGCAGATTAACTCTTTGACTGCCGCACGTTATCGTGGCCTATACAGAGGGTCCATTCGAACGGCTCAACATTTTGATTGCAAACCCCATTTACGGAAATGCATTCTTAGTTAAAGGAAATAATTTTTTGTAAAATTAAATATGTATCATACATGTGATTTGCATCACAAAACCAACTCTCAATGTACAACGCGTATCACGCATGTCCGCAATCAACGCGTTGAAATTTTCCGAGCCCAGATTTTACCCCTTCCTGTTTCCTCGCGGAAGCTAATACCGAGAAAAAAAAGTTTGGTATTTGTATAAAAGCAAGAGTATAGAGAAATAACTACCATAAATTATGTCCAAAAAGAATTATTTTTTATTAAATTCTACTATGATGTTTAATGATATTCATTTTATATGCATGTTACTAGCATTTTTTCTACAAAAAGTACGGTTGGGGCGAAAAATAATCCGAGTTAGACCAATCATTTCTTTCTTCTCAGTGTACACGGTGAGATGTCTGACGAAAACTCAGATCGCCCAGAATTTTCGCACGTGAATTCGCATTTTCTCGTAAGTTCTTACGAAAAGAAAGCCGGTATTCGAGAGACGAAAGATTTCACTCGTTCCCCACAGCCGTCTCAGCGTTCGGTGGACTAACAAATCCCTAATGCGTTTATCCCAGCAGGCGCGGGGTATCGCGATCAATTAACGTCCGTCTGCCGCACACGCGATTTACACCGCGCGATTATCGTCCGACTGGATACCGTGCCGAAGCACTGCGGCGAAAGGATGGGCTTTGCACCGCCGGGGGGGCTGAGCGTTTGCAATAATCGCGATCAGCAGTGGCTCGATCACGCGCCGCGATCTTACTTTGATTACTCGTTCGCGTAAAATTCTGTTGATTAGTGGCGATCAGCTGGACAAGCGCGCGCGGCACGAACCGGCGCGCCAGCGAGCTCGTCTTCATCGATTACCGCCGTTGGAGCAATCGATCGATAGGGCCGCCGGGCGTCGCAGAGCATCACCAGCGGCCCGGGCGTGTTCCGCGCGATCGTATATTAGACAGTCCTTATGGCGATCGTTAATTGCGCTTTAATCGTCGCAAAATCCATCCCTGATCGCCAAGCTGAAGGGCTGGCGTCGCTCTCTCTCTCTCTCTCTCTCTCTCTCTCTCTCTCTCTCTCTCTCTCTCTCTCTCTCTCTCGCGCGCCAATTTTGACGAAAATTGATTCTCTGTTGCGCGCTGTGAGCGGCCTTATCGCGACTCGACGTTAATCACTCGCGATTCATCCTGATTCTCATGTACAGAGGACGTCGCGAGATTATTATCAGCATCCCGAGTCGAAATTTCCAGTTCTATTTTCAGCTTGAATTTTTCAACATCTATATATTCGGAAGGATCAGCGTACGATTAATGTACAACACATGGAAACTGAAAATAGTCCTGCGTATATATACGTTATTAGTGCCCACCGAATAAATATCGTCCTTCAGATATATTTTTTGTCCGTGTACTAACCTTGCCGAGAGATTCTCTGTAAAACAATTTACAAGTGACATTTTGCGCGTTTTCTGCCATTCAGAGGCGTTAAGTAGGACTTCTGTTTCTATGTGTGCACTGTGTGCGGTAGAGAAAATATCTGAAAAGTAAAAAAGAAAATGTCTAAAAAGTAAAAGTAAAAAATATCTAAAAAGTAAACATTTATTCGGTGCGTATTAAAAATATATTTACTAAAATCTAAATCCTCTTATTTAGATAGAATAATTGCTTTCATGAAAAGTTAGGAGATCTTAAGAAAATGTAATTTTCTTATTTGAAAAATATTTTATATCTAGTCCAAGTAAATATGTGTTATATCAATACCCATTAAATATTTTTTACTTCTTAACTATTTTTTCTCTCAGTATGCACATGAAAACTACGGTCCTACTTAGCGCCCTTAATAAAAAGAAAACACACCAAGTGCCGCTTGTAAGTTCTAAAGAGAACCTTTCAGCAAAACCAGCAGGTTAAATGGAATCAAAAGACGTTGACATAGATTTGAGAGTATCAGAGTAGTGGTTAAATGGAATACTGAGGTCGAAAGTAAGATCAAAATTTCGTCTCGAGATCCCAAACCCCGAGGAATTCCCGTTCCCTAAGGGAAAGGTCCTTTTTATGCGTTGGCGCGCAGCCGTTCGCGTCGCAACGAGAACTCTTTGAGACGTTGTGCTTCTGTTTTTCGCGACTTGTTACTTTCCTCTCCGCGCCTGGTTGGTTTCTCTCACCTAATTCTCGGGGTTTCTTCTTTTAAATTTAGACAGCCGCTGCTTTACGTTGCAAATTCGCCTGTATCTTCTATCGTGCGCCAAGTGCGGCAGGTAGCGCGCGACGACGTAACGCGTGCGGCCGCGCTCCCGGGCTGATACTAGTCCCCGCTATAAAGGTACTAATTACTTTAGGACTAATTACTTTAGGAAGCAAGTTGCGCCTCGCGCGTGTAATGCTACACGGACGCGCATAAATTGTCGGCTCCGATAGATAATGCAGTTGGGAATTTCGAGAAGAGGAGAGGTAGGAGAGCAGAGCGGTTACCGCGCCCCGGAACTTCGCCACGACGAACGAACAGCCCGTTGTAACGCGTTACTTACGCCGTGTAATTTTTGCAGTGGCGCGATATTAATTAATCGCGGTCGATTGCACCCCGCGAGCGATCTAATTTATACATTAACGCGTAATTGCGTACGGAAAACAGTTTTCGAAATTTTCTTTCTCTCCGCCGCCCCTGGCGGCGTTTGCAATGCCAACGTTTTCATTTGGCCATTGCAAACGTTGTTAATTTTCTATAACATTTTCTATAGTATTTTTTGACGTTGCGTTTGAAGCGGAGTTTGCACGCGCGCTTGCATGTGCTGCATGCGAGTTTTCTTTTTGTCCGCAAAATGAATCCACGTGGATTAATCGGGGCTTGATAATAATCGAGTCGCGCGAGCCTCTACATGAGCAAGCGCTTAAATAAGCGATGAGACGCGAAAAATAAATTATTTATGCAGGCGCGCAAAGGTTGAACTTTCATTAGCTGGATGTGCAGTGGCTCCACTATCTTCCCGCGGAATAAAGACCTTCATTAAAACTTATTATCCCTTTTACTCTGTCGGAGATGAGGAACTTTGCGTTATTCGGGCGGCTTACTTCGGAGCGACAATAGAAACGTAATTTCGTACAGTGTACCTTTTACGAAGCTATTTAGCGCGCGGCCTCGCCGCGCATCTCCGTAAGGAAAGAAGTTCCGCAACCCCTCGGGAGATATTGCACATTGTCGCGAAATCTAATTATCAATGTCGCGCTAGGTATTGCGAGAAAGCGAATCAATGGAAGCGCGTTCGTTTCTTCTGCCGCGCGAGCAGTTCGATGTTCGCCGGCAGATGCACTCTTGTCTTCTTCTTACCGCTTCCGGGTATGTACAAGTTGAGAAAGAGGCAGTCCTCGCTCTGATTCGTCAAGAAGGCGATCATCTTCTTGAGCTGCTGGTACCTGCCAAGCGGCATCTGCAGGAGCGCCGCGGTGTCATTGACGATGTCCGGATAGTTTTGCGGGCACACCGTGCCGAAGGTATCCGCCAGCCTGACACCGTTCCAAGGTATCGGCGAGATCGGGGCACGAAACCTTAGATCTCCCACGGGAGGCGCGGCGTAAGGTATTCCGCGAAACACTTCCACGGGGTCCAAGTGCCGGCTGTTCAGTTCCTGCGACAAGCACGATGAACGGTAAATTGAATATCCCTCGCTACTCGAACTCCCTCTTAATCAGCCCTTAAGACGTCTTAGGACGTCTCTCGGGGATGCGTCTTTCGGGGATGCATTTGATTCGCACCTCATAGCGAACGATGTCGAAGAGTGAATTGGCTCCCGTTTTCGAGTCGTGATTAAAATATCTCGTATATTTAATCAGACACGCGGGGGGAATTGCGTAGGATTATGTTTTGTATTATTTATGCCCGGAAAAATATATATGGCTTACATATATATATTTTTTTTTGTATAGAACAAATTATTTTATAATGAATATAAATTTTTGCGCAAATAAGGTATTACTTTAGAATGCGATTTATTATTCGCGAATATGGCGATGACTGTCGTGCAAGAATTAACGCTCCCGAGTCTCTTACTACTCTCAGCTATGACATAACATGACGGCCATTCGCGTCATGTCGTAACAAAGAAAGAGATTCGTTTCGCTGATCCCGAATTTTATTGGATCGCGATATGCTCCGTGTCGGAGTATTCGACACGTTTCGACGTAAATATCCACATTTTCCATCGATGGAATCCAGGGATAGCTGCGGAAAAATTGATAAACATAAACTACAAAAAAAAAATTGATAAATATAAATCTACAGGAGAACTGGGAACAGGTATCCGAGTTAGACGAGTTCTCTTTCTCTCTCTCTCCTCTCTCTCTCTCTCTCTCTCTCTCTCTCTCTCAGTTGAGCTCTCAGCATCCAATATCCATCTCATCTCCTATACGCGACGGAAGTGCGACGTGCGAATGATTCGGAAGACAGTCGGTTCGCGCACGCGACGCATGCCGCTGCTCTTTAAGCGGGCCGATGATTAAAAACGCCGCGTTTAAAAAGACGAGGTCGTGGATTGCGTTTGATGAAAAACGTCGCGATGATCGGAACGCGAGAGGGCGCCTGCGAAAGAAGGAAAAAGCGACGATGTAGTGTGCTCTTTGAATATCGGGAGATTGCGTTGAAATGTAATTGGAAGGTTAGATCGGCGACTCGTTTCGGTGTAATTATCTTCATGAAATTTACTCGAAGAGGATATCGATGTGCAAAAACACCTTGCAAAAATGTGGACGAAGCCGGTCGGTTCCGGTGAGCCTATAGAGAGAGAAAGAGGGCAGAGAGAGAGAGAGAGCCTTCTCTCGCGACATAATCGAGCGGGAAAAATTGCCATTAGGTCGCGTCTTGAAAGCAATTATGTTAGAAGGACCGATAAATCTCGTTTGTGCTGCGCGCCGACGTTAATTGCACCTCCGAGCGTAATTTGGGAAGGGCCGCCCGTCGAAATGGGCATCCTACGACTCGTCCTGGAAATTACAAATTTCTATTAACGTTCCGGCGTCGCGCACTTGTCCGAGGAGCGGTGAGGAGAAAAAAGAGTGTCACTCTGTTAAGGGGATGTGAGAATGAATTGGAGTGACAGTGGGAGCATGATAGGAAACGAGAGAGAGAGAGAGAGAGAGAGAGAGAGAGAG
>NW_022639607.1:435137-450898 GCF_010583005.1 Odontomachus brunneus
ATAAGAAAGAGAAAGAGAGAGAGAGAGAGAGAGAGAGAGAGAGAGAGAGAGAGAGAGAGAGAGAGACAACATGCACATACACAATCATTCCCACTCACAGAAAATCAGAGTTATTCGATTCGACACTTTCAATTGCATTAAAAATTAAATACGCGTCATGCGACTGCCGATAACAATCGACGCTTATCGTAGCTTCCATCCCCCGGCGGATGATGGCGATCACATCGGATGAAATATTAATTTCGCACGTGGGGGTTTGCGAACTGTGTACCTCTCGCGAGTTGACTTTCCGGCCGTAATCGACTTTCGCGTGCGCGCGATTGAAAATCATCAGCGAGATGGAATAGAGTGGAGCAAAGGGGAGAGAGGGAAGACAACATGAACGGGAAGGTACGGTCCGTGAATCGCGCGGCCGGAAATAAATCGAGAGACGCGATGGCGTGTACACTATGCTGTTTGGTGTGTTTTGCGCGCTGCAGCGCATCCTTCAGCGTTTCTGATGTGTTCTTTAAGCCCGTTTCCATCATGGATCATGTAGAAGTTCAGCGAGATCGCGGGAGAATGGAAACGCACGGGCGGCGCGAATTGCGAAAGAAACTCTGGCGTGTGCAAGGACGGATACGCGAGAGAAAGAGAGAGGGTGGAGGAGGGGGAGGGGGAGAGAGAACAGATCCTTTGAACGTGCGCGCTTTTATCGTCGCCGTTCTTGGCGAGATACGTCAGTCTCGTGTCCACGGGGAATTCAGCCGAAAGCTCTCGCCATCACGTCCGCGATGCTCTCGTAATATGCATAATTGCGTCCGCGGTGACGCACGGGCGCAGCCGCTTATGAATGAGCGTGAAGAGACACGGCCACATAGGGTTTCGATCTCGAAATAGGTCGGGGAAAAATCCGAGGGTATCGATCGTCCCTTTAGGCGCGACCTCGTTTATATCTCATCGACGGTACTCCGTTAACCTTCTCTGAGATGAATTTATTAAAATCAGAAAGGAATTCGCTAAAATTAGAAGAAAATTTATTTATGAATTTACTTAATTTTCATGTTATATATATTACATTTAATTTTATTATTATACACAGAAAAAAGGACATTCTTGTTTTTACATTTTCATTTTTTACACATAAATCTTTAAACGAAATTACATAGCATTAAACGAAAATATCACGTACCATTATATCAACGTGTTAAACGAAATAATAATTGTTAACTTGAGTATATTAATTTTAAATGAATACCAATGGTTTTCTGTATAATTTTATTGTATTTAATTTTATTATATTTAATTTTAAAGTGATATATATATATATATATATATATATATATATATCAATATGACATTTCAACTATAGTATGACGAGATTTACCTCTCCCTCTCTCTGTAGAATTTTGTAGTGAATATTTATTCAAAGTAATGTTCGTTATTTTTTATCGACAATGTTCGGATTAAAAGAGAAAAATTGCGCGTAAATTTAAATGTATATGTATGTGTGCCAGTGTTCCTGAAAAGATCGAACTCTCCGACTCGTATGTGGCCCTTTATCACTTGTGATTGTCACGTCAAAGTATCGCTGCAATTATTTCGACGTGTACAACATCTAAATTGGATAAAATCGGGAAATACGCGTGATCGAAACACACGTATGCCAACTTGCAGCTTTTCAGTTTCGCGATGCTCTACGGATGCGAGAAAATTAACGTATCTTTCGTCGCTTCGTGTGAATATTAACGTATGCTAACCTTTGAAATCAGTTACACTTCGTTACATCGATGATATTAGCGTCCATTAACTGCGCCAATTTGGGATAATGAAATGTCACGCAACCGCGTAAAAGCTAGTCTAATATTTTAGAGAATTCGGTAATTGCGTCGGCGGCTCGCGCAGGCATTACCGTGTGTATTCGTTGTAGGAAAATTGCTACGAAATGTCGCATATTTATTTCGCTCACATTTCAAACTTTTACTCAGCAGCGAGACAAGGAGAATTAATACTGACGAGGGGAATTAATTCTACACAAACGTAATCGCAATTTCATCATGTCTAATTTTCTAAACTTGTTGGAATGGAATTTCACTCGAAGAGCAGAGTGACCAGCGCACGAGAGTCACTCGAATTTGAGAGTGACTTTTCATTTACAGAAGGTGTAAATTTTCACCTCTGAACCGTCGAGTGAATATTTTCGCTCGGAATTGAGGAGTGAATCTGATATTATTGCATTGTGTGTCACAGAAACACATCCGCTCTAATCGATTGAAACACTCGCTCATATGAAATCACTTTTGCTATTGTGGTTTTGAGCGTTCTCGCTGTCGCTTTGAGCGAAAATACTACCAATTTTCGCTCGAGCGAGATTTCACTCCAAGACATTTAAAGAGAATTATCGTGAAGTTCACATAACACCGCGGTTTTATCGCTCACAACCCGTTCCCCTGTGCGCGATCGAGCGCCTAAGTCCGAATAATAGTCAGCGGTGATAGCGCAATAGCGGCGGCGTGAGACTTATGGCTGGATTATTGCCCCTGTCTGCGCCTTTCGGACGCACGTGGACGCGGGGAAAGACGTCGGGGCGGGAGGGTGGGCACAGTTCGTGGGCGGACTGCGTAACGGTGTCGGTGAATTATTATAATCTCCCGGCGAACGGGACGAATTTTATTTCGAAATCAGTCGCCCGCAGACGTGATCGTAATTCTCATTATTTCCGGAGCGCGCGGGGAAACTTTTCGTGCCGTCGGTGACTGCTGTGGAAGCCGATTTACTCCCGGGGCACCGCGAAAAACAAAAAGAAAATAGCTGCAGAAATTATCGGGCTATCTCTCGGCGCGTCTCCTCGTCGCAAAAAGGTCATTGCAGATTGAACGAAGAATTCGTCATTAAAATTAAGCACCCACGGAACGGCGTACACACTCCCAATCTCGATGAAGGGACAGTTGATGATGCAATTATCTCTGTCTTTCTTCTCTTTTTATTCTTCTTTCTCTCGCTATCTATGTCTCGCTTCTTCCTGAAAGTACTCTTCGGCCTTTCGCGACAGAAGTACAAAAAACGCCCGGACTTCGTCGAGTATCTCCGGGACAAGCTGAGGAGTTCGGAGGGCGAAGGTGAAATCGTCCGTTTCCCTTTTTGTCCCTTTAATAGAAGGAAAGAAGGAGAGCGAGCGAGCGCGAGCAACGGAATAACGAGAGACGGGGAAGGTTGGGTGTCGTTCTGAAATCTCTCTCTCTCTCTCTCTCTTTCTCTTGGATATAAAGTGAAATTGATGGCCCGCATTTACCGGCGCGCGTCAATGTGTCGGTGGAAACACGCGCGAGGGTTACTAGGTAGCGCGATGCGCGCTGTCGATCTCGTCCGTGATGCATCTCGTACGATGACGTTAATATAAAAGGTTCGCACGAGACGATGTTAACGCGCTCGCGCGATATACGTGCATGTGTGCGTAATGCATATTTAAGATGTACAACGCCAAATGAGCGTGTACAGTCGCGAGAGCGACGATATTCTGGTGTTTATTTAAGGATAGCGCAATTACAACAGTTTACTGATTTATTATTTCATGATTAAACGCGCACACACATATAGAGAGAGAAAGAGAGAGAGAGAGATACGCGCGTGCGTACGCGCGTTTGACGATTGTACGTGTGTACGGCCCGACAATTTGCATATGCTTATTCGTTCCGCGACAATTGCCGCCCTAAAGGGATTGTTTACATTTCTCGCGAGCGCGATATTCATTAGGTCTCATCTCGTACATACAAATGATAACGAGCGAAATAAATTTCGTTACGTCATAAATTACGGATGCAACAACACGGCGCGAAGGACCGGACGTGTAACGTGCTAAAGCGAAGCAAATTAATACTGCGTTTCTGCATATTTGCACGTATGCGTTTAATTGCGGCGCGGCGGCTAGGAGTCTCGCATTAATTAGCGGCGAAAATTACGGCGCGTTTTTGTCATCGGGATTATATCGCGATTAAATCGCAGAAGCTTTTATAACCTTTATAACGCTTTCTGATTCGGTAACTGTTTCCTTCTCGTTCGCACCTCTTTCCCTTCCGCGACGCGTCGCGTTCGTTCTGGAGCCTCCGGCGAGTTCAACGGCGGGGTCGGATGAAGTCGCGACTGTCGAGGGTGGCAGAAGGGGAGAAAAAAGAGAAAAGAACGGTTATACGACCCTTATCGAGTCGCATGCCGGCAGCGTAGGCGCGACAACACAATTACGCGCGGCTTGTTGCGAGCTGAAAGAAAACAACGAAAGAAAGGGAGCGAAGGTCCCGCGGTTGATTTAGGCGGGACGATAAATCACGGTAAATTCGGGCGACGCGATAAATTATGCGCCGCGCGACAAAGGAAGTCGACCGGAAAAATGGCGAAGATACGGAGAATTTACGTCACCGTGCGCGCGGCGGTCCGAGCGGCCAATAATGGCCGTATGGGAAGCCTTCGGTGGTGAAGCTATGTGCCCAATGAGTTATACGGCACATAAATGTAAAAGAAATTTATTAAGCCTCAAGGTCGTGAAACGGCTGCCGACCTGGCGGACCTCCTTCCGCCGTGAACACGGCCGGAAGCCGCTGATCCGTCGCATTTTCCGCAAAACGTAAAAACGTAAGCGCCGTGCGGTCGCGAGATTCGCGAGGCTGTGTTCGATTATCGTCGATGCCAAACCGAGGAAGCTCACGGGAACTTATCATCGAGCGTTTTTCTTTTGGGAACGTTTCTGCGCCGTGACGAAATAGAAATGAGAACGAAAGAGGCAGACAGACAAACGCGTTTATTATCGCTCTAAGGGCTCAGCCCTTTAAAGTCTCTATTAATAGTCGTTAAGTTGAAACTTGTTTCACGCGAGGTAACTAGGCCTGAATTTAGAATTAGATGCGAGTGTTTCAGTTGAGTCGCGCAGTCGCAAATACAACATCACGAATCATCGTATAATTCAGACACAGAACTCTGATATCACTTGAAATTCAGGTCGAGTATCTTGAGATGAGTTTTGATAACTATTAATATGGGACTCAGACTTGAATTTAGAGTTAGATGTGAGCGTTTCGGTCGAATTGCAATTACAAATGTAACGTCACGAATATCGTGTGATACAAAAACTCTAATATAACTTGAAATTCAGGTCTGAGTATCTCACGTGAGAGAAATTTCAAGTAAGGACTATTGACACGGACATTCCTTCAGAAAAGGAGTTAGAAAAATCGATAGTACGAGAAGATATATATTTAAGATACAATTTCAAATAGAAGTTACATATGTAGTTGTACGTGTTGGCGTATTTGTTGGAAAATGAAAGAAAATTCAGCTGACGATAAGAGGGAGAAAGAAAAAAAAAAGTAGAAAAGACAGGCAAATGGATCGCGGCTCTCCTAGCTATCCTTGGAAAATATTTCCAAGATTGAAATTCCGGCGATGACGGGAAAGGATTTCCGGCTACAAAGGCAAATTGGCGAACGCGGTAAGGGCATACATTTAGCGCATTTGCAATGCCAATCGGCCCGGGCGCGTTCGGAGGAGACGAAAAAATTCCGCGACGGGATATCACGTAGACGGCCGCGCAATCGCTTCGTCTCACCTCGCCTCGCATCGTTCCGCCTCGCGTGGGAATTATATGCGCCGTGAGGGAAATTTATGAAGCTTTTCAAACGTATGCGCTCTTCGCCGTATAGCCGCACGGCCGCGGTATTAAAATGCGCACCTATAAATAATTTTTTCCCCACATCGCGCACAAATGCGCGCGCGCTCCCCTCTCCTTGAGAGATCTAATTGACGCGCTTTTCGTCGTCGGGGTATTCGCGCGCTTGACGTGAACAGACGAGAGGAACGCGACACGACATCCGTCTCGTTCGTCCCGCGGAATATTGCTCGAGAAATCGACGTTCGACACGCGAATCCCCGAGGAGAGACGGGCGGCCAACTTTCCCGCAAGATCGACGCGACGAGTCGAAGTTTCGCGGGGAATTTCATCGGCAATTCAGTATGCATAGAAAAACTCGATATTCCGCGGTAAGCTGCACTTCGCGCAGCAGCGGGAGAGGAGCAGGAGGAGGAGGGTTGATAAATATTCCGCGCGTCGATACATCTCGCGGTCTCTCGACGTGCCTATAACCGCGTATAGAATAACGGATGAACGCGCGTCCTAAGCGCGGCCGCAGTCCGCAATCGTAATGATAATCGATCGCACGTCCCGGGACGTAACCGGTTCGCGCCTCAGGTCGGCGCGATATGCAAAACAATTCTGCTTATATATCACGGCGGAGAGAGGAGCGTGAGCGAGCGTACATACATACGTACGTACGTTCCGTACATTCGTTGTGTAGCGAAGCGGCGTTTGACAGAGCAATGTTTCCCTCCCGGCAAAACGTATAGCACTCGATCGTGCGAAATGGACCGAGCGCGAAACGCGAGCGGCACGGCGGAACAAAAACGACAAGCGTGAGTTGCGGCGCGTTACGACGTAATGTAAAGGCCACGAGGCGTCCTGAGCGAAAAAGTTTTCTCGTTATCCATCCATCCGCCCGGGGACTGTCGAGCGAAAAAAGGCCGGTAAATTGCGGGTCCGCAATTCCGCCAAAGCGACTGGCTGCGTCGGGCGGACTGATCCATACGGATGTTTCAATCGCGCCGACGTCGGCGGCGGCGTTACACCCCATAATCCGCGCGCGCGTCTCATTCACGGTCTGAATCGCGCCGAGATCCCGGTGTGTACCGACAAAATGAGACGTTGAGGGAGAGCGCGAGGGAGAGAGGATCGAGTCCGAGTAATATCCGCAGTGGGACGCGCGACTTTAAGTGGATCTTTTTTGCGCGTTTTTAAGTATCGCACGGCTCGCGCGTCGGATGCGCTATAAATATTTCACCATAAACTCCCTATAAATATTTAACACGCGTCCCAGGTACTTCACTGCGCCGATCTACCATCGCCGCTCTCCTCTGTCGATCTGTCTTTCTCGAACTTTTCCCCCTTTTCTGCCCCCCGCCCCTCCCCCCCGACAGTGTAAATAAATTTACATCGCAGTCTCGACGTATCGAAGTCTCGCGCGGCGCGCTCTCGAGGTATTCCGCGCAATTTACAGCGTCTTACAGCGCGATAACGCGGAGACGAAATTGCGGGATCGAAGTAATTGGCTCCGAGGATTAACGTTCACGCCCGTTCTCGCGCGATCGTACCCAGCGTGGCGCAATTTCGGGCGAGAAAACGCGATTCGTAATTTCGCGCGGCGCAGTCCGCGGCAGAGAGACGCGCGTAAATATATCAAACGTCGGGAAGTCAAATAACGATTGGGCGCGAGAGGATAGAAGAGCAGAGTAGCAGGGAGGGACAAGGGGAGAGAGCCCCATTCAAAAAAGTGGTTCTGCCACTCGAATATTAAGTTGAGTCGGAAATTTGTTTACTTTGCGTCGAAGCAACTGTCTCTTCGATTAAATTTTATGATATTCTTGTGTAAAGGGAATAAATTCTTCTTTTCAATACACTAGAATGAGCTTTTCTAAAACTTGTCGCGAGTATATTAATTTTAGGACTGTTATCAAGAAGATATTTTTTGCCCAAGAGAATTGTTACTTAAAAGAAGGAAAGTGAACGATCGCGCAGAATAAAATAATATTTTTCTCTGTGTACGTATCACGGACCATTTTCCAGCAGATTTTCTAGCAAATGCGAGAAAGTAGCGATACATTTAAACTGTGATATCTAGAATTCTATTCTACCTGGACCGACGGAACATTTTTTTCACACAATGCGACGCCAACGCCTATGTCGAAAATTGGTCGACTTCATTCCCGCGAATCGCGAGATCATTTTCGCTCGCGATATCCCGCAGTTATTTTAATGCCGGGTGCGAACGATTCGCCGACACTGCGGCGGAAACTGCGAGCGGCATTGGCTGCTTTGGATGGAGCGAGGAGAGAGAGAGAGAGAGAGAGGAGAAGGGAGGGATCATCAGACATCTATCGATCTGCCTCTTGTCGATATGAATATCTATTAGACGTAATTGATGTCTACCATCAGGCGTAGCGAATGTCGCAGTAAACGTCAAATCGGTCTCGCTTCGCTCTGACTGATCGGTGTTGTGAAAACGCTTCGGCTCCGATAGACGAGCTGCCAGCGGATTGTCTCCTGGAAAAATTTCGCTGTCGTTGGAGCCATCGGAGATATTGAACCGTGCTCTCCCTTTCTCTCTCTCCCTCTCCCTCCCTCTCTTTCTAGTAGCCGTTTCGTTCGATGCGCATTGGCTATACACAGTGTGTATCGGAAATAGCCGGCTAAAACCGAGGAATTCTCCCGCAGCACGTCATTTCAAATTTAATTGTTTTAATTCCGATTGCGAAATTCCCCGCGAGTCGCGCAATAAAAGCTTGTTTCAACTGTAATTGTTTTACGCCGTAGCCTTTGACGAGAGTTTTGTTGCGTTATTTCTATCTATCTATCCTTCTCTCTCTTTCTCTCCCTGTCCATCCCTGTCCCTCTTTCTCTTTCCCCTTTCGCTTTTTCCCCGAGAAAGTGACGGTTAGCTAAAAAAATTAAGGCGGAAGAACTAACAAGCACGCGTGTTCTTGGTTAATTAGAGCGCAGCAGCGCGTCAAAAACTGCAATGGGGTACAAGAGCTATCGTCCGGTCAAGATACTTAGGAGGCGAAAGGAACTTTCAACGTCGGGTCGACAGCAAGATTTAGATGCGGTAATAAGTTAAAGAGACGGGAAAAGAGGAAACTGACGGCGGCTAAGGAGGGAGGGGGGTCTGCGAAGTTTGTGGGAGTGATAGGAGGACAGTAACGCATTTAATGAAAGAGTACGGCGGGCGCACGAGAGAGGGACGGAGAACGCGCGAGAAAGTAGGGAGAAAAAAAAGGGAAAGGTGTTGAGCACTGAGAACGACGAGTTAAATTGGATGGAAGAAGCGATGAGAAAGGGGAAAGGGGGAAAGACAGACGGAGAGAAAGAGAAAGAGAGGGGATGAAAAACGGGAAATACAGAGCGAGAGACGGTCGAATTTAAGAGGCGGTACAAAGACAACGGTAATGCAGAAATAATTGAAGTCGCGAGATTAATGCACCGGTATATAAACGCTCCTCAGTATGTTAATTAGAGGACATTAAGCGCACGACACTTATTTCCGTCTCTGCTTCCCTCTCTCTCTCTCTCTCTCTCTCTCTCTCTTTCTCACCCTCCGAAAGCATCTCACGCGACGAATGATCGCGCGAGCAATGAAAGATCTCGTAACTAAAACATGCTCTCGTGCAAAAATTCGGCGAGTAAACTTTCCGTAATTTAAGTCGGGACACAACGATACGCGCGTATCGTTATAATATAATATCTCCATTGTCATTACAACGTCGCAGTAGTACAGGTGCGCAGTAAATTGTTAATATGAATATTAATACGATCGCTGATAGTGTTGTTAAATAACGGAGTACTGCCGATGTTATGGTAATTATTCTAATATTAGTTAACAAGATACGTAAGTGGACACGCGCGCTTGACCAAAATTGATTCACAGTTCGTTTATGAATCGCGGTGGGAGATTAATTCCGCGTCCAAGATATTATCCCGTCCTGTACACACGGTATCCAAATATCCATGTCATCATATTCACCGTCATCATAACCGCCGCCCGAGCCCTCTCTGCAAACAGGAAGAATCGACCTACGCGAAATAGCCGCGCGAATCGATTCCCCGCACTAGATACACACACAAACACACAGATTATTCGCCTGTCTATCCAGCGTGATACTCCATTCTGCAGCGACTCATTGAAACCCGTGTCGCAAAATTCACGGTGGGAACGTCTCTTTCACAGGGCTCGACGCCTTTCCGTCGCGAATTTCAATTTAAAAGTCATAAAGAACGACACGTCGCTCGCGCGCGAATATAATTGACGCTCCCGAACTTTCCCGCGAACGTCGCCGCGGCGACGCCGAAAGCGGAAAAATCGGCCCGGCGATAAATCTCTTTCCTGGACGCGCGCGAAACGCGGTTCGGTAATGCCGGACGAGCCGATCCCGCGATATATCCAGCGTTTACAAGCGAGAATCGAGCTGTGTCCGAGCGCGTGTCGAGCCCTACTTGGCGGGACACCCGAAATCCTGTCGCTCGCTCAATACCTCGCTCTCTCTCCCTATGTCCTGTCGTCCTCCTGCGCCGCCACCCTCTCCCACCCCGGTTCAGAAGAAGAATCGATACATACCTGAAGTATTCCGCGTATCTGTCCGCTCTTGGTCTCGACGATGCGCGAGGCGTAGCGGGTCGCAGGCTGAGAGGCTGCCCGGCCGTCGTCGGTCAGGCTTAGCAGGACGATCAGCAAGGCGAGTCCTACGCAGGAGCGCCGGGTAGACTTGGGTCCGATCGGGGTCCTCGCGACCAGCGGCCGGCTCCGGGCCGCCGGCTGGCATGGCAGCAGCATGACAGCATTTGCTGGCGGCCACCTGCAGCGACGCCACCAGCATAACCGCGCGGCGACCTTGATCGTCGAGGTCGGCGAGAGGACAGCCGAGGTCGAGAGCCGGCCGGGACGGACCTCGGGGAAAACGATCTCGGGTCCCGCGGACAGTCCGCTAATTCGCCCGATCACGTGGCCCCGTGCCCGTCGCGAATTTGCGAATCGCGCTCTGCCGCGACGCTTCTTCTATTCCACCGTCGCCTGGCGGCTCTGCTTCTGACACTTTTCGGCCGGCCGATCGACCGCGCGTCCGACCGGAGTCCAAGTTAAATTGCTCTCAAAACATCTTGAATGAGAAAGTTGGACGGCGACGAAGCCCGGCTGTCTCCGCACTCGTCGTCGAGATGCGGCGGGACGTTGTTGGGCGGACGCTGTCGAGAGCTTCGTTCTGTAAGCACAAACGAGAATCCCGATATACACGGGGAAAATGTCGTAGCAAAAATTACGTTAGAATCATATTTCCTTTCACAACGTTTCCTGCAGAGCTGCAATGTGATGTAATTGCAGCGTAAATTAAGGCAAAAATGCCTGAAAGTATCTGGACATTTTAATTATTTTGATCTTTATGCAAATAGTTAGTGCAAATAGTTTCTTAATATAAAATATACACACATATTGGATATGTACACATACAATATATTCTCTATGTTGAAAGTTTGAATATTCGTATTTAAACAGCAAAACAAGAATGTCCAGGAATAGATACATGTACGGGAATTGACGCTTTTGACTTTATTCCGGTAAGCTAGACGATCTAATCTTTAAGTTTCTTGAGGTGGAATATCATTCGAGACGAACGAAAAGTGGTAGTACTTTCTCTCGAGGCGATAGTGAAAGTACTGCCACTCGGAATCGCAAAAGAGTGGATGTCTCTCTCAAGTTTGGAAAGGATCTGATTCCATATGAGCGAATGTTTCAGTCGATTAGAGTGAATACATTCCTGCGATCGTGGAGTACGCCAGTTCACTCTTCAATTTCGATAGAAAATATTTACTCGTCGATTCAGAGTGAAGGATTCACTCTACGGTCCGTATTAATTACTTGAAATTCATTTCAAGTGAGATTTCCAGATTCGAATTCAGAGTCAGATGAAAGTTTCTCAATTGAATCGCGATCGCAAATACAAATATCAGATATAGCGTAACTGAGCTGCAAAAATTTGAATATAATTCTGAATAAAAATATGGATATTCTGTATGAGACAAGTTTCAGATGTCGATTATTAACACGAATCTTAAGAGGGTGCTGCGTACCGAATGAAATAATGCAATTTTGTAGTTTGCACTGTTTTTCTATTTGGTCGCATAGAATGCTTTTGAGAATGAAAGAACAAGTGTCAATACATGGAAAGACACAAAATATTGTATCAAAAAATATTTTTATTTGCAAACTTTTTTTCCGCAATATTTTTCTGTGCATTCGTACTTTCACTCTGTGAAAGCGTTTGCAATTCTATGCAACCAAATAGAAAAATGGCGCAAAACTACGAAACTACATTATGTCGGTGTCTAAAATTCCTTTAATGAGCGAAGAATCACTCGAACTTGAGTGACACTGTTCTACTTTCCGAGTGAAATTTTACCTTAAGAAAGATAGAGAGTACCCGGCATAAGAAAAGCACTCAGGTAATTAGAATAATTTTGTAGTAAAAAGTTAAACGCCTTTTTTTTTAATATATAGTAATGTGTCGGTCATAATTCTGTATGATTCACATGATTACAAAAACTTTGTTATAATTTTTAATGCATTATTTTCTCCGTTATGTACGCGTATGTATGTATGTGTGTGTGTGTGTGCTCCACTAGCGAGATTTCTTGTTTCTTTTCTCAGCGACGAGACTTTCCGCGCGTTTATTAAAGCGATGGGATACAGATGAAAATCGATCAGATCGCCGTTCCACGGGCTAGATGGGGAACAGACTCGCGTTTCCCGTTCTATTCCGTCGCGGGAATGCATTCCGCGGTGGAATCTACTTTGTTTGTGCCCGAAGCCGTCATCCGCGAGAATGGGCTTTTGTCCACGCTTATAATTACAACAATAGGCTTATCAATGCGAACGAATCTCGCTCGGGGGATTGCCATTCGTCATTTTTTTCTTTCCCCCCTTTTTTATGAAAAATCGTTGATCCATTCGATATCGCGTCCGGTTTCGCGGTGAATCCAGTCGCGGCGCAATGCATCGGCACGACGCGACGCGCCGATTCGATCGATCGTCAGTTTCCGAATTCATGTAATTCGGAATTGGAGCGTGCAACGTGCAATGCGATTAGTATGCTTGATTTTTTTGCGATGGTGGAGTCGCCCGCCATTTATAAGCCGCGCGGATGTACTAAGGAGATGCAATTTCGATTCTTGAAAAAATTTATTTTTTCTCATGAAAATTAAATACTCTTCAATTGATTCTCTCCTATTCGATTTAATCGATTATTTCAGAGGAAAATTGACTCGTTGATTCATCGATTTTGTTATATTTAATTCAATAAAAAGTCACACTGCGTCCGACATTCCATCCAATCAAGTGTCGCTTTAGGTTTGCGTAATGTAGAAGAAACTCGATGTTGCCTGGATTTCTTATTATCTAGAATATTTAAAATTAAATTCTTATAAAGTGTCAAGGGAGTGAAGTCAGAGGGAAGAGGTGAATGCTCAGGTTTCATGTAGCTTATATTTTGATGCAAACTTTAATAGGTCAAAGGGTTTAGGAGTGAATAGAGAGTATACAGAGACAGATATTATATTATATATATATATATATATATATATATATATATATATATAAATTATAGAAGTAAGATACATATGATAAATTTGACTGTAAGCCAAATAACTTGGAAATAACTTGGATCTTTCTTTTTCTTCTCTCTCTTCTCCAAGAAGAAACTAGGATTTTAAGCAATCAAAATTCTTATTACTTCTTCAGCTTAAGAGTGAAGATGTATGATAAGATATAATTCAATACATTCAATTTGTTAGTTATATTGAATAGAAAGAAAGATTTGTCAAGCTCCTTAATTAATTCTTACTACAATTTTTCGTAGTGAGAAGTTTAAGAAATCGACTCTTGATTCAATTTATATGATTAGTTCTTGCTATTTAGATTTAAAATCGAAAATCAAGATTCTTATTAAAAAATCGCCCATTTCTAGTGGGTTCCTATATGCGGCGGACAATGTTTTAGGAAACTTTTAATACAAGTTGTTTTGTTGTAACAATTACTCGTAAAATTATCAATTTCGCGAGCAGTCGCTGCAGGTGGCGAAGAGGTCGTACGGAGAACCAGTTTCGCCAGTGACTATTCATGGCGAAATTAACCCGTTCAATCGCTTTGTTAATTAATTCTACCTGTTAATTAATTCTACCGCATGACCGAGGCAACAACCAAGTCGTAGCGCTAATCAAATCCGAATTTACCCCTAAACCTCCAAGCAAACCCCATAAATCACTCCTACCGTCTTTTCTCTGTCGCGGACAAGAGTTTATGGAAATCTGACAGCCGTTGGGAATCGAAAATAATTGATTCAAATCTCCCTCTTGATAATCACGCTAATCTTAAGGCGAGTCGTGTAAGAAACAAATAAAAGCAGGAATTAAAATTGCTTCTTTCTCGCCCCTGACAGAGTCACGTTACAATCGTGATCGACACGACGACAGAGCAGAGCTGAGCTGTCTCGCGCAGAGTCTCTCCCTGGAGAAGGTGGTGGAATTCACGTGGTCGGAGTCGCGGTGTCCATCGACGCGCTGTCGCTCATTTGCTCGCAAAAAGCGTCGCCGAACTCTCCCCGGCAGCGAGTAAACCGCTAGGCAACACTCGCTGCAACAACGACGACGACAACGACGGCGGCGGTCGCATTATCTTAAGTTCTGCGTCGCGAAACGAGAAGAGAAAGGAGACACGCAGGATACGGCAACTGCAGACGGTGCTCGATACCACGGAGAGAAAGGGGGAGAGGGGGGGGGAAGGCAGCATCGGGGTAGATGCGAGAGGGTAGATAGCGAGACACTGATTGCGAAACTTACCTTCCCGCAGGACATTTCGCCGATCAACTCTTTCCTTCTGGCTTCAATCTACCTCTCTCCTCTACTCCGCATTCTCCTTTCTCTCTCCCTTTCTCCGCGTCACCCCTCATCGTTTCCACTTAGGGTTAACGACGACGACGAGGAAGGTGTCGTCGCTCCGATCCGAACTTTCCCTCGCTTTCGCTAACGATATCTCGCCACCGATGGTTGATTTAAATTTTTAATCGCGACTGCATTATCCACCCCTCCCGCCTCCCCACGACTTGTGCGCTCTATTTGCGTCTCGTCAGACGAGGTTTTTTTTTTCTCTTCGTTTCATCTGTTTGTTTCTTTCCCTTTTCCATTCACGGCCGAGCCGCAGCACCGCGTCGGTCGCTCGGCGTGTTTATTAATTCGGCGCTGACGGGAAACAGATTAATTAGAAGGCGGATTGCGGAATTATACACGCAGTACAAACCAATTTCTTGGGCTGGCGCGATCGCGGCAGCAACGGCGAGAAGATAATGCGTTTCATCAGCTTCCGACGCGCGTCGTCCGTTGGCCGGCAATTTTTCTCGCTCGAGGAAGCGGAGACCGCGTAACTTTTTCTTCGTTTTCTTCCGCTCCTCTTTCTCTCTCTGTCTTTTTGTTTTTTATTTTTCTCAATCATTTCGTCGGGCGTGCGCGCCTTAATGGATTTTCTCGTTATAATTCCCCACCGCGCGTGCGCGCGCATAAAATAGTATCTCGGCGGGCGCTTACGTAAATGATTAAACTCTTAAGTGAATCCACTTAGTCGACGCGGATACGTTTCGCCGCGTCGAGGTGGAGTCGTGGCTCGCCCATACGCGTTTGCACGTTTCACTTGCGTAATGTGATTTATCTCACGTAAATGGATGGCGAAGAGAGTCGACTGGACGGGAGGAAGGGAGGAAGGATATACGGTTTCTTTTGGCAACGGCGTCACCCCGTACAGCCTGTACATTCTCCGCGGCGCACATCGACAACTCGGTGCCGCGGGACGAAAAATTGGCGACGATAATAGATACGGGATGGTCGCGTCCTCCCTCCGCCGGAAGAAGTTCTTACGATAAATTACAACTTTGATATTCAGAACTTTCCAGGTCCGTGGGAGAAATACGAGATAAAGTTCCCTGTTCCGGTTTATTTTTCGCGAATCGACGCGCCCCCGTTCCACCCCTTTCTCCTCTTCCCCTTGGAGTCATTACGATACCGTGATTTACATTCGTTCCCTCCCATCGTCTGTTTTCAACTAATATCACCTATTTTGTGATATTTCGCCTCCTGAATGAGCATACTCTGGATT
>NW_022639607.1:450927-464165 GCF_010583005.1 Odontomachus brunneus
GGGGGGGGGGGGGGGGGAAGAGAGACATTAGTAGGTACTACTCACTTATTCTCTCAAGTCAGTATCAATAGTTACTTGAGACACGTTTCAACTACCCTCTAAAGAAATATAATCGCATCCTTGTCGATTTATCGATCCATTGTCGATATTCTATATGGCTTTCTACAAGAGGATTTTTCTAAAAGTAAAAAAAAAGTATTCTAAGTCTAAATATTCTAAGTATCTAACGATACTTTTGAAACTAGAGGTATTCCGTTTTTTGTTACGGTACAAATCTTGCGTAAGAAGGCATTCTGCCTCACATATTCTTCTTTATTTAAAAGGGGCAAGTTACGATTATAGATATAAATGTTACATGTATTATAATTCAACTGAGAAAAACTTGGATCTAACTCTGAATAAAAATCTAAATATCTCACTTGGGATAAATTTCAAGTAATAACTATTAATACGCGTCTGACGAGGAAACCTACGCAAGTGTCCGTCTCCGATTTTCATGAACTTGTAATATGTTGTACTTTAAATTAAAATAACAGATGTGTTTTTTATTATATGTGCCCTTTCGCAAGTTTAGGGGGTGAAATACTCCTTTGAGAAAATCGGTTTTTTTTCATTCAAAGGAAATATGACGAAAACTATAAGAGATAGAAAAAAGTATTTTGAATAAAAGTTGAATAAGTTTGAAGAGTACTTTACAGAAATTATTTGAAAAAAGAAATATTTTTTGTTAATATTTCCCCCACCACTTCTTCTAATTATAATTATTAAATTAATTTCTGTAAAGTATTCTTCAAACTATTCAACTTTTATTCAAAATATTTTTTCTATCTCTTATAGTTTTCGTTATATTCCCTTCGAATGAAAAAAACTGATTTTCTTCAAAGGGGTATTTCACTTCCTAAACTTGCGAAAGGGTACATATAATAAAAAACGTATTTTATTTTGATCTAAAGTACAACATATTACAAGTTCATAAAAATCGGAGGCGGACACTTCTGTAGGTTTCCTTGTGAAATGACACATGAGATAAGTTCGAGTTACAATCGTTGACAACGGGCCTTACTCACTCACCTCATTCACTCACTGTTCTCTGTGCCGAATCATCTTTATCACCGTACTCGATGATAAGAATTATCAATTGTAAACACGCGAGGGAAATTTTGGAGAAGAAGAGAAAGGGGAGAGAGAGAGAGAGAATCAGGCGAGTCGGGAGTCAAAGGGAGCCTCGATCGCTATGGAGCCCACGTGCGATTGCTTAATCCATTATGCATCTTGCCTAACCGATTTAACCGACAGAGCGATATCGATCCTAATGAAATCTCGGCGTAAGAGCGGTGTGTGATCGATAATCGCGATTAGATCGGCCGACGTGGGTCAATTCGGTTATCGCGTAGTAACGCGCGAGACTTTCAGTCGTTTTGGAATGGAACCGGGGCTAATTTAATTCAAGCCTCAATTATCGGTCGTACCGATCCCCCGGGCGGCTCTAACTTTCCCTCCTCCGCCGGTACCTCTTCCTCCTCTCGATATAGCTCGCCCGTTCCCGGAGGAGAGCGGCTCTAGGAATAGACGTGTAATATAACTGCGCGCGGCCGACCTCTCCCCCAACCTTGTACGTACTGCACCACTTTATCTTCGGTTTGACGTTTCATCCGCGCGCGCGAGCGCGAATCGAGCGAGAGGAATATCGACATCGGCGGAGCTCTGTTTGGCGTCAGGCTTCGCCCCTCAGGCTTTGAGCCACTGATCGTTTTCCCGGATCAATCTACCAGCATAGTTACGCAAAACAGAATTAATATCCATTAATCGTCCGTAGAAAGTGTAGCGCGCGGCAAAGGAGGCGCGACCGAGGCATGGGGAATCAGTTTTACGGCGCGTGGAAATTGCATCCGGAATTTTTGCGGAGCATTCGGCTTTACGACGAGGCGTCCTCGAAATAGGTTAATCTCGGAATAGATGTGCGACGAAAGTTTCCGACCGTCTTTCCGTCCTCCTTTCGTTGCCTTTCTCTTTCTCTCTCTCTTTTTTCTTTTTATTATTATAGTTGAATTATAACGTTGAGTTATGAGAGAGCGCCTCCGTTACTGCGCTATCTCTGCCAGCGTATTATTTCAGTTTTCGCAATAAATTAAAGCTGACATTTCTCCCAGTTGAAAATTTCATGGCAGTGATTCTGTTTTTTCCGTAGACGGAGAGAGAGAGAAAGAAAGAGATAGATTTTTGTCGAATTTCTTTTTAATTCGCTGGCGCGGGCTCAGGGAGCCTCCTAGGTTCCATGGAACGATCTCCTTGGTACCTTTTGCGGATTGGATGCGGTATGAGGAGGCTCTCGAGACGACGCCGTCATTGTCTGCACCTCGATTCAGCGGTGGTCGCGCGCCACAGCGACGAGCGAAAAAGAGGGACGAACGCGCAGGGGGTGAGTTGCGAAGATGAAGCGAGAGAAACGCATTCGCTCACGGAGAGAAGAACTCCTTCTATCTCCACCTGCCGATGATTTGACTTTATAATCGAGTCAGCCTCGTTCAATTACAATGGAATCTTCCGTGGAATTTGCCGCAAACAGTACGCGATTCAGCGCAGCCCGATCGTGCTCCGGTAAATATTCGCCCGGTCGGCACTCCGCCGGATGCATAAGCCGTGCGCGACGAATGATTTCCAAGCTCATGATTAATTCACAGTCCGGGAGTGCTGTTAGTTCCTCGAAAGAGGAAACGTTGTTTAACCGCCGGTATCGAGAACTCGCCGTCTTTCTGCCTGAGATGTACACTCGAGTAATGTCTAAATAATATTACGATTACGATGTAAATATTTGATACTGCGCGCCCGAATGGTGCCGTTCTGCTAGTGATAGAAGTAACATCGGTTTTATCGTAGTCACGACCATCGTTTATTGACGGGATAGCCTTTCAGTTACACAATGACAGCGCGAGAAGAGACCAGTAGTAGAAAAATAGCGAAAATAAGTAATTTCAAAATTCAAACGTTTGAATTTAAGCGGGAAGAGTAGTGCAACTGTGGTTAGGTGAATGTTCACTCAGTTGCATTGATGCTATACTATTCACCAGACCGATAGTCATTAGAAAGTTTTGACCAGCCATGTCCGTTTCTAGCTGATCGTTTTTCATGATTGTTGATTCATCCGACAAGCGGGAAAGTGTCAAAATAGAAGTGACATTTTGGCAGTTTTTCGTGTTAATATTTTATTTTAATATTTTCACGCTATTTTCTCTAAAACTATTCGTTATTTGATAAACGCTTCAGAATATTAATAAACATTCTACTTTACTATATTAGAAAAAAATATTTTAAGTAAAAAAAATATTTTTTACTTTATTTATTATTTTTATTTTAAAAATATTTTTTATTTACTTTTAATTTCTTACTCTTCTTCTTATTCTTACTCTTCTTCTACTGATTGCGCGTTACACGTGAGCGGATAACCTTCTGATAAAAATACATATGTAAGAAATGTCAAGCTGTCAAAATGTCACTTCTGTTTTGACATATTCCCGTTTGTCTGATGAATCAACAGTCATGAAAAACAATCAGCTAGAAACGGACACGGGTGGTTGAAATTTTCTAGTAATTATCAATCTAGTGAATGGTATAGCATCAATGTAATTGTGAGTGTACACAAATAGTTAAAACAAAAGCATACATATAAGTAACAGGGAATCATAAACAAGCAAAAAAGCGTCGAAATATTATCTCTTTATGCATTGTAGAAATAAGCGAGTACCTGACAATTATGATAAACGATAATTATGGTTATAAATATTAATTTTATATGATTTACATGCACTTAAAAGGATATATGTAATCTCATCTTTAGCGCGGAATCCTCTTATATATGGCCTCGAGAAGATTCTTTTAGAAAGGAAAATATTCTAAGCACAATATTCTTAAAGTTGAAGGAATTTCGTCTTTCATCCACGGTTACAAGCTTTATTTTCAATAAAAATTCCTTCTACTAAGGGGCTATTCTGCTTCAAGTGAACATATTTCTTTTAATTCAAAAGAGGAAAAAAGCTAGAATAATAACACACGTAAGGGGAATATTTCTTTTCGTAGAAATGTCTCTCAATTTTCGTGTGTTCTTAGCAGTTTCCAGAAATAGACTGTTAGTAAGATAAGGACACCTTACCAACGAGCACAGTAAATTTCGCTGGAAACATAACAGAAATGGTACGTTTTAATAGTACATTTCTGTTCCTGCAAAATATATAAGTAGCACGTACGAAATGAAAGAGCAGTGAATCACTGCGTGGTGTCGATCCCTTCCCCGGTGGCAAAATCCCACAGTACTTTTTACCATAGAATTCTCTCTGTGGTAGATTTCCGATTGATAGCCCACTTCATCAGAAGGGAGATACTTTTCCCGTGAAAGTTTTCGCCTAGAACGGCACCAATAGATAATAGCGTCTTGCAACTGCAATTCTTTTTTGCGCGTTAGAATATTTCCCTTTAAGGAAATATTCTACCGCGCTGAAGCAGAGATTATATATTTTTTCGGGTGTGACACGTAAGCGTATTGATGTGATATGTTTCGACGTGATCTTTTTAACACGATGATATCCTTATTATTCGCATTACAATGTCGTTATCATTCACATATGATCATTGGTATCAGCATCGGGAAAATATCTCTGCCGCCGATACGGATTAATTCGGAAACGCTCTGATTGTTGTTCCGGCCGATTTTACAAGTATCGACAAATAATGCATTTCGCGCGGGAGATATCGCGGGGAGGGATGGAGGGGCGATATTCGCGTGCGATAATATTCGCGGTGACGTTATGCGCGCTGTCCAGGGATCGGCATGAAATATTTATCAGAAGCCGCTTCGCGCGCCGGGATGATGGCGGTGCTGGCAGCGGCGGGTTGAAATTCAATTGAAAATAGGAAGTCGGGGATTCGCGGGGGACACTCGTGTGCCGGCCAAGCCTGTTTTCCTAAATACCGGGCAATGTTTGTCGAGCAAACACATCTGGACGATCGGCGCGCCATACGATCCGTATCTGATCAATATTTTATGCTAAAACAACCGGAGAACTTGATCACATGGCGTAGGCCGCCACCACCACCGCCGACGCCACCGCCGCCATCGCTGCTCATCGTCCGGTTAATGTATTTACTAGGACGGGGTACACTACACGCAAAAAAAATTTCAGTTGGTGCAACCAAATAGGAATAAACTGAAAATTAGGTGGTCAGAAGCGATATCTCTGTTATGAAAACTAATATTCTGTTGTCGCAACCGAAAATATTCGTCTGAACATTCAACGATATTAGAACTCGGTTGAGGCAATTAAGAACAATTGACTTATACAGAAGTTTCATAAAGGAATTTTTTTGTTCCTACAGCCGAGTTTTCGTCTGATCCCTGAGCAACCAAAAATTCGGTTGCATCAACAGAATTGTTTTTCCCGTGTATATTCAACCGGTCCCGCGGTCCTCGTTTAAAAATCCAGAATTATCATCGCGATTTTTTGCAATATAAATTACGTCGACGCGAACCCTCGATCGCCGCGATTTTACATTCATCCGCCGCGCCTCCGAGGAAAAAACTGCCCCCGGAATAAAATTTCATTGCTCTCTGGGATAACAGCAGGGCCAAAACCACCCTGTCGACAATGCGAATGGAGGGCAGGGGAGAGGGAGGACGGAAAAAAATTCTACTTTTGCTGCTGTGCAAATCGCATTTCTCGCGTTTCATATATTCACTGCACGCGAAGTGTTCGGTGAAATGTATTTTATCGAGGTGAATGACTGCAGTCATTAAGAGAATAAAGTTTTTTCAACGGTAGCGAAAATGTATTAATCACGCACGCGCGCACGTGCGAGAAATATATTTTTCCCCCGGGAAATTCTGACACCTGCGTGCAAGCGATGGTTTTATTTCTCGTATCTTAATTCGCATTTGCTAAAAGAAAAGAAGAAAAATTCTCTTAGTTGTAAAATGCTACATCCGGAAAAAAGTGATCTTATCCTTAATGGAATTCTCCGAATCCCAGAGGAGTTTGCTCGAATATATATGACTTCAAGAGGATTCCCCTAAAATCAAGGGGGGTTCTAAGAACATTTTTAAGAGGATGCTGAAGTTGAAAACTTTACCGACGGTATACTGACATTTTTCTACAAACTTTACGTCGCATTGGTCGTACAGAGTTACAAATCCTTTTAATGTAATGAAACTACGTGCAGAAATAAATGGGAGTATTGCTCAATATGTGACGAAAATGAAAAACAAATTTTGAAGGTAAAATTTCAAGCTATCAATTAATGTAAAATTTTCCTAATTGGCAAAATTTGCTTAATTGCCTAAATGCCAAAAATTCTGCAGCTTGTTACGTACCGAAAGTGTGGATGCTCCAAAGAGAAAATTTTGGAAAAACATATATGTAAACATATATGTAAACTGAGACTCAGAGGATTTCGCCAAGGATGAGATTATATTTTCTCCCGCAATTATCGCGCAGTTATCGCGCGCAATGTTGGTCAGGCTTTCGCGTAAGGGCGATATTCGAACGTCATGAAAATCCCGGACAAGTCGCGCGAACGATTGGCGCGGCGATTGTTCGTTCGGTAAAAAAGAAAAAAAGAGAGAGAGAGAGAGAGAGAGAGAGAGAGAGAGAGAGAGAGAGAGGACCGGGACGCGATCGCAACGGGCGTTTTCCAGCGTCGAGCTATAGCAGTGCGTTTAGGACCCAGGCCGGGTCGTATCGGTGCGGGCGAAAATAAGCGCGATCGAGGTACCTAATGGATACGTCACGCTGACCGCAGATAACACGGTTGGACCGGCCGCTTGTGAATAGCTGAGCGAGTACAGCGGTGATTTTCGAACGGCGGCCGGAAGCGCGCCTTTTGATGCCCGTTATAAACGTTAAATCGGTTAGACGAGGCCGGAGGCTTTTACGCCGGGCTCAAATCGCGTTTTAACGCTGCCGCGTGAGCGCGTGAAGCAACGCCGCGGAATGTTCAATTAAAATACGCAACAAATCGACATGTCGATCACGCGGTACGTGAATAATACGTCGTCGTCGCGCGTGCGCGCTTTTATTTGCAATTTCCCTTTCGCGCGATTTACTTTTCGTAATATCGCGTTATATACCGCCGGCGGGAAAAAGGAGATTGGTAAGTGTCGATAGTTTATGAAGCTGCTGCAACTTATAGCTTTCTCTCTCTCTCTGTTTCTTTCTCTTTCTCTCGCTCTGGCGACGCGCGAACGAGCGCGAGGTGCAACGTGTCGCGCGTGTCGACGTTTCTCGCGCGGTGCGTTTTATTTCGACAGAATCTGTAAGCCGGCAATCACCGTCGACGTGTATTTGCAGTCGGTTTAATGCGACGATACCGTCGCGTCTATCGGCATATTCAGGCCGCAACGCTCGGAAAATCGATGGCGTCGCGTCGAGCTCCTCTTTGTCACTCAAAAGACATCCGCGATTAATTCAAGATTTCGCAATGCAGTGTGATCATTCAAATCTGTGCTGATAGCCGGCATCTGAAAGCTGTCCCCAGTGAGACACTCGGATTTAATTTTGGAATTAGATGCGAATTTTAGAGGTCGAACTATATCAGACACAATCATTACAAATACAACGTCACGTGCATCATCGTATGATGCAACCAATTACTTTTCTCTTTGGATGTATTAACTTTTCTTTGTAATTGCTGTTAAACACATGTGATAATTTCTGTATTAAGTTTTTGAAAGGAATTTCTTTTTCTTCCCGTTTATTCACAATATCAATAATAGTAAATTTTTATTTAAAATCAGACAGGAATCACCAGAAATTTTCAGTTAAACTATAATACGACATGACATTATGTCGCGATTGAACTATTGGACTGGAAAACTAACGATTGGAAAAACTAACTCTCTGAATTCAAATTTTGCTGTTAAACGCATGTGATAATTTCTGTATTAAGTTTTTGAAAGGAATTTTTTTCTTCCCGTTTATTCACAATATCAATAATAATAAATTTTTATTTAAAATCAAATCACCTGACATTTTCAGTTCAATTATATGACATTATGTCGCGATTCCACGGAAAAACTAACTTTTTAAATTCAAATTTGAATATCACACTTGATGCAAATTTCAAGTAAGATGATTATTAATACGAGGATAGGTGTGAAGCTCAAACAATGGTTTTTCCACCAGTGATATTTGACTCTTGGAATTCTCGAATTCGTCGCGCTCACTCGTTCGAGAGAAAAGGGGAAAAAGAAGAAAAGAGAGATACGCTGCCACGCCCGAATATATTCGGTCGAATGTACAATTCTGCCTTTTCGCAGCCTTTACCGATGGATGTTATTTAAATGTCGAGCAATGAGATCTAGAAAGCTCACTTCGAATATAAAAGCGCGCGATTCCCGCTCGCCGAATTTGCCTTGCAACAGCCGCGTCTTTATTTCCCGTGTTTTCAAACTCGACGGTATATCCTGCAGCGCTATCGTTTTCCCCCGTTCGCGAAGTGGCCGGCGCTGAAATCTCCCGCCGAGATTAAATGACTTCTAGTTGTATAGAATCTTAATGTCGGAAGGCGCTACTCTCTCCTTCTCTCTCTCTTTCTCCCTCTTTCTTTCTCTACTTCTCATTCTCTTCGCCGGGGATACAGCGCGCTTCCTACGAAACGGTTTCAAGTAGGATTTAATGTTTCGTGAAACACGGAGTACAGATTAAAATGCCTTAGTACGGATTTACCTCCGCTGTATTAAGCGCGATTTTAGAAATATTTGTACTCGCTCGAATAAGTCCGGATTAAGAGACAAGGAACGGAGCGTGGTCTTATCGGCGTCTCCTTCTTCTTAGATATTCTCCCGTCCTCTCACTCGCCGGGAATTAAGTTAATTAAAGAGAAAGAGGTAGAATTTCTTTGTTCTATGTATAAAAAACTTTGAATACAGATTCCCGAGATGGAATTTCGATTTAAGACTCCAGGTGTCTCGCCGCGGAACTCTCGATGACTCTTGATGGCTTGTCGAAAGCACGCTGGAAATTCTTGCGGAATACGCTGAAATAAAGAGACATCCATAAAATGACCCTTGGGGTCGACCGAATACATTTACAAAATGTTCTGCAAACTTTCCTGTTGTTTTAGCAATCAATAAATTATCGTAAGATCGACGTGACATGCAACTTTTCTCCTCAGCCTACCTTCCCTCACGATTTTGTCACGTTTTACGGCAACTTATTGATCGTTAGAGTGAAAGAAAATATTCGAATATTTTGTAAACGTGCTCAGTCGGTCACAGATGTCATTTCATCGACATAACCTTTTATTTCAAGATAAAAATTCTGCAAGAATTTTAGGCGCGCGTTTCCCTCTTAACGTCATCTAACGTCATTAGTCGATATGACCGCTGCGATAGCACAGGAGCCAAAAAACGAGTCACTTCGAACACGGTGAACGCGAAATGCTTGGTCCGCCACAAAACGAATTCGAATATATAGTTGAATTTTCCAACTTAGCTCCGACTAATGGAAACGAACTAAGGTTTCATTGTCGCTTTGCATGATTCTTCCGGTAGAACTAAACAATCACTCGATCATTTCGCGCACTCGACTGAAAACTACAAGGCATCGACGCGCGTCTCGATTGTACGACGTTCGAACGGCACGCGCAGCGTCGCGGTCGATATGTCGCGTGAAGTTAGTCGCTAACGCATGCGCGAGACGTGGCGAGTCACGGGTAACTTCGTGACGCTCCACAGTGGCAGTCCAGCAGCGCGAGACGTTGGGTCAGTTTTTTGTCGCTCGATTTTGTCGTTTCGATCTCGAGGAAAATCGCGACTCTAAATGTAAAACGGGTCGAAGCCAATCCTGTAGGATTCATTCGTTGCCATCGTTCGCCAAAGGTGAATATCCAAGCGCCTTCGGGATCTCCTAATTATTTCGTGCTAGCATTTCGACACGGTGAGATGTCAAACTGACATTTCATCATATTATCTATTTCTGCTTTGACCTTCGAGTGACGAGACTCTTCTTTTTGAATGAAATGCATGCTACTACTTCTGTGAACTCGTGAATTTTTCTACATTTTGTCGTGAAACTGTCACTCCGGCGAACCTAACCTATACGCTCTCAAGCAAACTAGCTTGCTCGATCTTTGCGGTATTCCGACAGCGATAATCGCAGTTTTTGCAATAAGTTTGTACAGAGAAAATGCTGCATATCATCGCTCGTGTTTGTTTAAGCGAATTTGAGGACACCAGCAGAGCACCTCTAACCTCTTCTCTTGTTTGCTTTGCAGACTGAGACAAGATGTCAACGTCGGCGATATACATTTTGGACGTGAAGGGCAAGGTGTTGATCTCACGCAATTACCGTGGCGACATCGAGACTGGTGTCATAGAAAAATTCATGCCATTGGTGATGGAGCGCGAAGAAGAGGGCAATCTTACGCCCATCATACAGACTCCAGAATGCACATACGCATACATAAAGTATAACAACCTGTATATTGTGTCCACCACAAAGAAGAATGCCAACATATCCTTGGTATTTGTATTCCTGCACAAAGTAGTGCATGTAATGCAGGAATATTTCAAAGAGTTGGAGGAAGAGAGTATAAGAGACAACTTTGTCGTCATCTACGAACTCCTGGATGAGTTGCTGGACTTTGGTTATCCTCAGACCACTGACAGCAAGATTCTGCAAGAGTACATCACCCAGGAAGGCCACAAACTAGAAATTCAACCTAGAATTCCAATGGCTGTGACCAACGCTGTCTCATGGCGGTCAGAAGGCATCAAATATCGCAAGAACGAGGTCTTCCTCGACGTGATAGAGTCGGTAAACCTGTTGGCGAATGCCAACGGCAACGTCTTGAGCTCTGAGATTGTAGGTGCCATAAAGATGAGGGTCTACCTGTCGGGAATGCCGGAACTCAGGTTGGGCCTCAATGACAAGGTCTTGTTCGAGTCGACTGGACGCGGCAAGTCCAAATCTGTAGAGCTGGAAGACGTCAAGTTCCACCAGTGTGTGAGGCTGTCGCGCTTCGAGAACGACCGCACGATCTCGTTTATCCCACCAGACGGCGAGTTCGAGCTGATGTCGTATCGGCTCAATACGCACGTCAAGCCCCTGATCTGGATCGAGTCGGTGATCGAGCGGCACGCTCACAGCCGCGTCGAGTACATGATAAAGGCGAGGTCGCAATTCAAGCGACGCTCCACCGCCAACAACGTGGAGATCGTGATACCGGTGCCGAACGACGCCGACTCGCCCAAATTCAAGACCACGATCGGCAGCGTCAAATATTCACCGGAGCAGAGCGCCATCACTTGGATCATCAAGTCTTTCCCGGGAGGCAAAGAGTACCTGATGCGAGCGCACTTTGGTCTACCGTCGGTCGTGGGCGAGGATGTCGAGGGTAAGCCGCCCATACAAGTGAAGTTTGAAATTCCATACTTCACCACCTCGGGCATTCAGGTGCGCTACCTCAAAATCATTGAGAAGAGTGGCTACCAGGCGCTACCTTGGGTGCGCTACATCACTCAGAACGGTGACTATCAGCTGCGGACGAATTAGCTACTCGACACCGATGCGGTTAACGATCATCACTCCGGCATCTTCGTTGCACTCGAATGCGAGGACTAGTTGGTGCACATAATGTGTGCGTGTTCCCGAGGTATTTAGGGCCGGCAATTGCGCAACGCATTGTCCTTTCTTCTCGCGGTTTACCGCGACGCGATGGACCGTAAGAAGACGCGGAGACGTGACGTAGAGGCACGACCGGCTCTTGGTTAACTAAGGTAACAGTCCCAATTATGGGTCGAGTTCCAATTTCGGGTTAAACTTGGCTTAGTAATGCATTAAGCAAATACACATTATAATGAAGACACAGAAACCACTTTTTTGTATTCCTAGTTCTTTTAACAATTACGTTCTAAGATCACATTCACAGACATTTTTAATATTTGAGAAAAGAAATTTAGGATGTTAGTTGATTCTGTTATCGATTCTAACATTTATGAAACTGCTAGTAGGTTGTGTTATATATACCGATATTCTATATAGAGACTGAAACAATGTAAATATATGCACATTGTCGATGTAAATTCGGATATTATTATAGAATATATTGACTCATAATTGGGAACGTAGTATATTGACTCATAATTGGGAACGTAGTATATTGACTCATAATTGGGACTTGCACATAAAAAAATACTTTTAATTATTTTCTCATGATTTAGAATAAACTACTTTAGAGTCTAATAATTTGGTTTTAAAACTACGATATTAGCTGCTTATATTAGTATCAACAGTTCATTTTAATGTTCGATCGACAAATTTATATAAACGACTGTAGGTCACTCTAACCTTGAGTGACTCATAATTAGAACCGTTACCTTACTCTTTCCTTTTTGTCTCGATTGGTTTTTTTAAAAGATTCATTAAGTGATCCGTGGTTTTAACATTGCTGTAGGACGGGTCAAAGTGTCGCGAATGAGAGATTCTTGGCGAACATAATATCATCGATTCGAGGCGTGCGCGCGTGAGAGTACTTAATTCAAATCATATTCAAATTCGATATCGAACTTTCTACACATGCGTATATCTCCCAAATTTTTAAACATAGTAATGCGACAACTGCTGATAAAAAAAAGGAAAAATCCTCGTCCAGCTTATAACAAGATCATATGAATACTTTTGGAGTCATTTGATAGCATATATCTTTGGCAAGGCGACGGACGAGCTTACGGACGAGAATGTTTGATATATATATATATATATATATATATATATATATATATATATATATATATATATATATATATCGTGTATGTAAGTATAGACACTAAATAGTATTATATCGATAAGGATTATTATTATTGTGTATATCAGCATTATGATTATCGATTGCATTAATAGTACTGTACATCGCTACGATATTAATGTAAGAGATGATGGAGATATGTGAAGTTTTTAATAGAAATCGTATGGAGAGACTCCTTGAGTCAATCGATCGATTCCCACCACGTCCATTAGTTTCCACTCTAACTGTAATAATATCGGTTTTCCGTCCTCTCGTAAGAACGTTCCTATTCCTCGGGAAATTTAGGATTGCCTCGTTGCGCTGCGCCGTATCAAGAACGGCATAGGTGCGCGAGAGGAAAAAAATGAGAAAACTATAAATATTCCACGAGAGAGAGAGAGAGGGGGGAGGGAAGGAGAGAGAGAGAGAGAGAGAGAGAGAGAGAGAGAGAGAGAGAGAGAGAGAGA
>NW_022639607.1:464298-466609 GCF_010583005.1 Odontomachus brunneus
GAGAGAGAGAGAGAGAGAGAGAGAGAGAGAGAGAGAGAGAGAGAGAGCTCGTGTCAGCGTTCGCGCGGTGCAGGGAGGACACGAAAACGCGATTAGAGCGAAATGGAGGGAGTCGAAACCTTTTTATTTGACTTCTCTCTCTTTCTGTCTCTCTCTCTCTCTCTCTCTCTCTCTCTCTCTCTCGCTCTATCTTCCTCTTTCCTTCCTCGCGACGCCGCCGAATGCTCGCGGTATGCAAATTTTTTGGCGAGCGCACGAGCGTATAATAATTTTATGGAAATCCTCGCCAAGTACACTCATACAGAATTTTGCGCGCTGTCCGTGGAAGTCGCGCGCGCACGAGGCGAATCGGAAAAAAACGCAGAGTGAAAAAAGGAGAAAAAAGGGAAAGGGGCAAGCGAGGACGACGACGACGACGACGCCTTCGTATAACAGGATCGTATCGAGAAAAAAGTGACGACCTGCGCGCTTATCTGTATTCATCGACGATGTCGGACGAATTTCCTTTATTTTCCCTTTTTTTTCCTGTCCCACCGGCTGCGCCACGAAGTGAGGCGTCGCCTCGCCCTGAGCGCGCCGGAATGCAACGGGGCGCGGATAGCCGTAATGTTCGGTCGCGCAGATAGTAATCGGCCTGGGAATGGGCGAAGAGGGGTTGTTACGAGTGAATTAGCGGCTCCATGCTCGCGTTCGTGCAACGTGTTCGAAGTGGCCGTGCGAAGCGCGGCTGGGGGCGCGTCGAGAACAAGCGACACGAGAAATTGTTAGTTAGTGGCCGTCGAGGTGCATATAGAAAAATACATACTGCGGTCAAGTAAATGTTACTTGTCTCAAGCATTTTAGAAGCTTATACATCGGCAACTCTATCATTAGTCCGTCCCGAGCATCAAATTTATTCAAAATATATTCTGAATCCCAGTAAGATTATACTTAGATACACAGTGAAGATTATACTATTCTTGATCGAGATCAAGAATAGTAAGTTGAAAGAAAAGTCCGGTTTGTGCTCGTTACACGAAGAGAAAAGTCAGCTGTCGCAGCGAGGATCTGTGTGTGACAGCTGGATCTCGTTGTAACACATGGATACCTAAAAGGTAGCTGCCAATAGGCGTGTATCGAAATTTGGACCCTACTTTCGGCCTCAATATTCCAACTTGACAGCTACTTCGAGCTTCTGAAGTCTATATAAATCTCTTTCCATTCTACTTACCAAATGTGTCGAGAGATTCTCTTTAGAGCCAACAAGTGGCATTTGTACGTTTTCTGTGCCATTTAGGAACGCTAAGTAAGATTTTCAATTCCCACGCGTCTTAAACATACACTGATACTTCAGAATATACAGATATTTTAAAGCTAAGGTCGAAAGTGGAGAGCTAAACTTTTTAACTCGGGTATTTAGCTGAAATCGATGCGGTAGCAAGAGCAGCTAAAGTTTCAGTTACAGCAATGAATTTTTAGTCACAGCGACAAATACATTTTCAACAAACCATTGTTAACTATGTCAATGAAATCTTTTGTTTTTTTTATCTGTGTACATATAGAGTCGAGCAATTTTTTCCTTCGATAAAGTATCATAATTATTCTTGTAAGAAATTCTTCTTTTGAATAAAATTAGCGATAAAATTAGCTCCTCTCAAATTTTCAATGAATACATTTTAAAACTTACAAAAAAAATTCTGTGTTGAAGATAATCATGACTTATGAGAAGGAATGTAAACTGAATATTCGTTTTGTTTTTGCCGGCAGAATAATACTTTTATCTTTGCGGAATGCGCGTAAAATTTTCTTTTTTTTTCGGTTGCATCAAAATGCACAGCGTTATTTTGTGTCTCGTTCCGCGTCGCCGATGGCCGGTTATATTCGTGTTATTTTTCCATCGGACTTGACGATTTTTCTATATTTTTATTACGTTTACGCTCAGTGAGGGAAGAGGATCTCCGGTGGTTGAGAAAAATCGATGATAGAAGACGGCGCGTTGTTGTCGTCGTCGTCATAGGACGATAGAACGCTTTGTTTCTAAGGAGGTTGCGTGTAAACAACGATAATGGTAACGAGCAGTCGACCGGTGTAAATATTGGCGGCTTCGGCCGCCGGTATCGTAATTAACGCGTTAGATCCGTTCAATTAGATACCGAGAAGGTGAGCGGACTGTTGGCGCATCGCAGCGCTGCGTCCCATCGGCTCACGGACGAAATAGCCAAGAGATAGGTAGATAGATACAGATATACGTATATATGTAGGAAAGAGAGAGAAAAACAGACAGAGAGAGAGAGAGAGAGAGAGAGAGAGAGAGAGAGAGAGAGAGAGAGAG
>NW_022639607.1:467151-472623 GCF_010583005.1 Odontomachus brunneus
GAGAGAGAGAGAGAGAGAGAGAGAGAGAGAGAGAGAGAGAGAGAGAGAGATCGAGTCTCAAGACACAGAAAGAAAAATAGAAACTCGAGCCGGGGGTCTCATCGCGGATTTAAACTTTCATCAGATCGAAAGAGGAAGAGAATGGAAATTCCCGCGCGATCCTCGTATCTTATTTTAATAACGCACTGATCGAACAACGAGACTCGATCGCCGCATCCCATTTGATTAATTTGCAAATCCTACATTATCTTATTTTACAATAACTTAAGATCATGTGATCGTGACGTCAGAGGCGAGAAATGACACGCTGAAAATTCTTGCGTGCTAAACAAAAAGACATTTTGATGAAAGCGCACTTCACATGCATTTTACAAGTATGACCCAGCAATTTCGTGTGTTTCTTGCGTACAGGTATAGTTCCATTTGAGAATGGCACGCATTTTGGGCGGGTATTATCTCCGCCTCTGACGTGATCAATCAAGAATATCGCGGCGAGGGGTCTTAAGGTATTACAAAATAAGATGATGCAGCAATGCAAATCGATCGAATGACGCCGGAAAATTAATTGAACGTCTTAACGCGCTACGGACGGGTCACGAGAATTCTCGTGGTGTAACATAATGGTATTGGGTTGATATAAAAGACTTGTCATTTCCCCATTAAATCCCTTCGCAGAAGTTTGGATATCAAGATGAAAAATGCACGGAGAGAACTTTATAGTAAAAATTATTATAGAATTTCGTGAGAGCGAGCGATAGACCGACGTTCTGCAGTAATTGATTATCCTTTCATTTCTAGAAGTTTACTATGTTCCTCGGGAAGAAATAGACCTCACTGACGGTCTCTCTATTCTTACTAGGAACACGGTAAAATTGAAGAGTATTCACCTAAATCAAGAAAAACTGTAATATTCTCTCCGTGCAGAAAGTCCTCGTCGGATGTCTAAAATAATATCATATCGATGTTGCTGATTTTGTTCGTTTGATTGACTTTGGATAATTTCTCTCTCTATTTTTCCATTTGGCAAATGTTGGAAGTTGGTTTTTTCGACCTTTTTACTTGACGAACACGACAAACCTTTTACAGCGACCTAATGCCTGGCTATTGCGCCAGCAGGAGTAAGATGATCGATCTGCAATGTGTTCAGCGCCGTGAATCGGGGGAGTCGCGAGATTTCCGTTCGCCGTAACAACGCGGTCGTGTTATCAAGGCTCGCGACGAGGATCCCGGCCTGGAGATCCAGCCCGACGGCATGTGTATCCCGCCGTGCGGATCCTATCGTGCCGAAGGGGGAGGAAGGGAGCGGGCCGGGAAAAGAACTACCCGGCGAGAGACTCGAGTCTCGGGAGCAACCCCCGCGGAGTGCACGGTGGTATTCGGGTCGAGTAATTCCCGGGGATTCGTCCCGTCTCCCGCTGCGTCGCGTGCCGCTAATAGAAAAAGCAAATTTAACGGCGGCGCCGAGGAAATCCGATCGGTACTCGATCGCGAGGTGCCCCGGCGAGGAGCGGGGTAGGTAATGGGATGCGTTCGGGGCTCGGCAGTGAAGAAGGAAAACCTCTGGGATTCCCCCGCTGTCGATATCGCGCCTCCAGGACACTCGGTCCGTCCTCATCGCCTAGGACGATTTAAAGTTGCAGCGCCGGAGAGTCGCCTCGCGAAAACTCCTCGTTGTCTTCCCCTTCACTCCGTGAGGCGATATTAAAACTTATCCAAGAAATATACCCGGCTGCACACACACGCGCGCGTCTTAGCCGGGAAAAAGTTACGGAGGAGGGAAGAGACTCGCGTTAACGAGGTATCGTGGAAACACACGCGGGTGGATATCGATTGTGTGTGTACGCGTGTTGGTAGTGTGGAGCAGCGCGCGAGAAGAACCCGGTAATTTAGTCAGCTCGGGCGTCGAGCACCCTCTCTTCTTCATCCACTCTCGTGATTCCACCTGCAGCGTGCGCGGAAATTCGCGGTGAACTTGGGCTGACGTTTAGCGTCGCACGCTAAATGCGCCCGTGGCCGCGCGCGCAATTCGCGCCGGATTCACTCGGCCGTGCATCGCGAATCGAGCGTTAAAACTTGGCCGGCTAGACGCACCAGCGTGAGCTTTATTACACGTCCACGAGACGAAGAGACGTCGATACTGACGGCGGACGAGATTACGCGGCTGGCGCTCTCTCAACGTTTCCGATATATTCGAGCGGGGATGGCTTTTGATATTTTCCGGTATTGCGCGCAAAAGTGGGCAAAACGGCTTTTCATCCGCGAACGTTGTAATTTACATGGCGCGTATCAAGCGAGGGATACACCGCCGCCGCTGCTCTGCGCGACGTATTATAAATACACCCGTGCATTAAACACACGACTGGCATATTCTACCGGACGGGAAATGATATTAAAATAATTTCGTTTGCAGATATATTCCCGGGCTAATTATACCGCGGGACGTTTCCCTCCCATCTACATAATAACATGCGCGAAATGGAAATATCGAGCCGCTATAAAATCAATTATCGTTGATAATATTAATCACCAATTATACCGAAACTGCCCTTTCTAAACCGCGCCCGTCCTTTTGCCCTTTGCTGCCGGCTTCGAGATAATTGTTCGAACGGTATTACGCGCAATGCGCAAAAGATTCTTCGGGCGGGAATTTTGTAATAAAGCTTCGGATTCGAGCGAAATATCTCTCGCGACAAGATATCGCATAGTTGAGTCGCGACGCTCGCAGCTACGGCAAATTGTTATCGTACCTTTGTCGCGTAACGCTCGCGTCCCCCGACGCCGTAAAAATCACGCGATTTCCCGACTTTCCCGCCGAAAAGCTGCTTCGACGTCTCGGGACTCGTCCTTCCATGGCAAATCGTCTGAGCCACGAGGGCGAATAAAACGTGTTTTCTTCGCCTATCTGAACTTAGTTTCTTATCTTCAAAATTAAAAGGGAACGACTAGAGTTCTAATTGCTCCCCGCACAGTTCTAAAGTTCTCAATCGATTTTAGAAATACTTCCAGCGATTAGAGCAGTCAAAGTGCTATTTGAAAAAATATTCACATTTTTGAGGAAAGAAAAATCGCCATAACTCTCTGTAGCTTTTAATTTTAGCGGGTCCCTCGAGTGTTAAGAATAATTTGTAGAGCTCTTGGGAGGCTATCCTGAATTCTAAAGGCAAAATCGAATTTCCGGAACGCTGCATATGCATCGCACGCGTGAGATGCATTAATTAGTGATCTTTCATTACACTCGCATACGTGTATATGTATATTTGTACACGTGCATGGATAGAGAGCTGTATTTTAATAGGAACTGCAGGATCTTGTAACCGAGGAACGGATCAACATCCTGCTTACTATCCTTACTATCCTTACTATCTTACTATCCTTACTATCCTTACTATCCTTACTATCCTTACTATCTTACTATCCTTCCATTTCACGCCACACTGAGAGAGAAAACAGTTGGATCGACAAAATCAGTGATCACCTGCTTTCGAAAAAACGTTGTATCTATTGAACAAATTACGTGTTAGTACAACAATAAGTTGCACTGGTATAGTTACTGGCCACGTCTCAACCATTGAATCAATTGATAGCTCGTCGCGACAATGATATCATTCGTTCAATCGACTAAACGTTTGCTTGAATAAATTTTGCTCGTTTAAGGCTCCTAGACCCTCGCATTGTCTATCTCTTTTTAAAATCAGAAGCAAGAAAATGCATGCTAAACATTCTTGCGAAATATATCCATAAAGTAATACTTGCAATCAATTAAACAAATTTGTAAGATATTCCGTGCACTTTCCTTTTGCTCTAACAATCAATAATTTTTCGTAAATTAATGTGACATACAATTCATCTTCTTAACCTATTTTTTCGCATTCAGGTTAAGGCTCCTGGCTCCTCGCATTGTCTATCTTTTTTTAATGACGTCAGAAGCGAGAAAATGCATGTTAAAAATTATTGCAAAATTATTGCGAAAATTATTGAAATAAAAATATATATCCATAAAGTAACACTTGCAATCGATTAAACAAATTTGTAAGATATTTCGTGCACTCCTCTTTTGCTCTTGTATCGCATACAATCAATAATTTATTGTAAATCTGAATAAAAATAAGCAAAGAAATAAGAAGATGAATTGTATGTCACGTTAATTGTACGATAAATTATTGACTGTTAGAGCAAAGATGAGTGCACGGAATATCTTACAAATTTGCTTAATCGATTACAAGTATTACTTTATGGATATATATTTTTATTTTAATGTATTTCGCAAGAATTTTTAGCATGCATTTTCTCGCTTCGACGTTATTAAAAAAGAGATAGACAATATGAGGGGCTAGGAACCTTAATTTACAATAAATTATTATAATTTGATTGTTAGAGCAAAAAGGGAGTGCACGAAATATTTCACAAATTTGTTTAATCGATTGCGAGTGTTGCTTTATAAATATATATTTTTATTTCAACGTATTTCATAAGAATTTTTAGTATGCATTTTCTCGCTTCTGACGTCATTACAAAGAGATAGACAATGCGAGAGGCCAGGAGCCTTAAGCAAGGTCTCATTAACTCAACCACTTTTTTCTCAGTGTACTTACAGTTTAGTAACTGAAGTGTGCTATTGGAACACTCGTAAGATATTTCCGGCGAGATACTATGTTCCTTAGCAAAATAGATTTTACATTCCGTTCCATTCCTGAACTAAAAGCATAGTAAAATTGAAAAAAATTTGGATGGAAAAAACTATGGTATTCTCTCTCGCGTTGTACGCGTACAATCGCAAGGGTAACGCGCACCATTAATACGCTCGCCATCACGGTCTATTTGGGGGAGATGTCCCCATAGAGCACCTCGTATTATTTTTTATATAATTATGTAAAACAAATCTATTTTGAGAATACGAGGACATAGAAGAAAAAGTTCGCTGTCACACATGTGACGTCGCTCTCTCGCGAGGGATCGTTTTTTTCACGTAATTGTGTAAAAGGATTTAGTTTGATGATACATAGAAATAGAAAAAAATGTTTGTTGTCACATACGCGATGCTAGTCTCTCATGAGAGATCGTTGCGTATATATATTTTTTTTTACGTAATTGCATATAAACTTGCTTTAATAATGTGTGGAAATAGAAAAAAAAGAGTTTTAGCTGTCACGTATTTGACGCTGGTCTCCCATGAGGGATTGTTATGTATTTTTTTTAACGTAATAGTGCAAAAAGGAGTTAGTTTGATAATATGTGGACGTAGAAAAATATTTTTCGCTGTCACACGTGTGACGCTGATCCCTCGCGAGAAATCGTTGCGTTTTTTGCTTTTACGTAATTGTGCAAAAAAATTCTACGCGATTTTTACTCAACAAGAATTTGTTTTATGATATGTGGACATGAAGAAAATGTTTTCGCATTTGTGACGTTGGTCTCTCTCTCTCTCTCTCTCTCTCTCTCTCTCTCTCTCTCTCTCTCTCTCTCTCTCTCTCT
>NW_022639607.1:472989-478099 GCF_010583005.1 Odontomachus brunneus
TCTCTCTCTCTCTCTCTCTCTCTCTCGAGAGAGAGAGAAATCGTTTTTCTTTTCTTTCATATAATAATTGCATAAAACAGACATGTTTTGACATAATATGTGAGCAAAATCTGTTTCGCTGTCACTCTCATGTGACGCCGGTGAGAAATCGTCGCGTTCTTCTTTTCCACATAATTATGTAAAAAAGTCCGCCGCCGTTTTCATTCAAAGAGGCTTGGTTTGCGTGCGAAAAAAGGAAATTCTCGCCGTCGCACAGGCGCGACGCTGGCAGGGAACGTGTTAAAATACCGATTGCGCGAGATGGCGAGGGTTTGGGCTCACGAGATCGAACCCAATCGAATTATCCGAGACGGTGAATTTCGATGTGGACGCTCACAATCGTATTGATGAAAGCTCGCTATTCGAAATAGCTACGTTTGTCACTAATTGCGCGCGGTATGAACACACTAGCGTGCTCCTGCATTTCCACACTCATTTACATCCCGCGCGTCGTTAATTCCGTAGCCACGTCGAAAATCACGTACCGACAGAACGCGCCGTGGTCGTCGCTTCGCCGTCGTGTCGCGTCGCGTCGCGTCGCGTCGCGTCGTGTCGTGTCGTGTCGTCGTACATACATATATAATGTACATACATATATGTCGCGATTAATCCCAGCTTTCGTTGTCGCGAATCGACAATGAAATAATTCGCAGGTTCTACGAAATGTAGCGAAAATCTCGAATCGGACGAGAGGACGCGCCAATTCTCCCGCGGTGATTTATTAACGAATTGCGCTGACTTCATTTGCCCACTCAGGTACCCCCCCTCCCCCCCCGACTCTCCGTTCTTCTCCAGCCGTTAGTGCATTCCCGGCACGGCTTTTTATCACCTCGGCAATAAAAGGCAGTCGTAAAAACGCGATATCGCGCGCTCGGACACGATCCTGTGTACTTTCTCTCTCGCATTCGAGGGCTGCGGGACTTTGTTGCGAATGGCGCGCAAGTGTCGCACGGAGTAACGCTAACCGCCGGTGTTTACCGCAATACTGTTATAATATAAGTCTCGTAAAAGCCGCGCGCGCGGAGGAACTTCCGCGAGCAGGAGGAGGAAGGGAGGGAACAAGAGCGACAGTCTAAGAGCAAGAGAGAGCTTGCGGAGGGGTGTGTTTTCAGGGGAGTTTGGCATTGGCAAACTCAATCTGAGTTTATGTTCCTCGTGTACAAAGTGCTCGCGGGAAGTTACGACGCGCGAAAATACATCGTTATGAGTCCTAAAGTTATCCTTTCCCCGGCCTGAAATATACATACGGTTCTTCCCAGCTCCTTCCGACGTCTTACCGCGGAGAGGAGGAGGCAGTGTGTCTTTATGATCGCGAGCTTCGCGACGGGAACTTCACGCCGCGTGTTCGAAGCCCCGTTGATACGCTTATTTGCGAAATTAACGCGGCGCTACGAACGACGGGAGTCTATTGGTTAACGCATCTCCGGAATATTAGACTTGACTGTCTCGTAAGATGCACGTGTGAAATCCGATTTAAAATATGAGGCCATTGGGTGTGCAATTAGAGCTTGCGAAAGGAGGACCAATGAGAGCTGCAAAGCATCTTAAACGTCTAACGTAAGTCGTGTCGTCAGTATTATCGTATATATTATTTTAAGCGTGATTAGAATGTGTGTAGAAAACGGAATATTTGCACATTGATTGAGACAAGACTGTGTTCTGCTTTTGGTAGATTATATTATACATATTACATCCGTCTGATCTCGGCAAAAATCGCGAGCTCATAACTCTCGCGTATGCGAGCACGCGCAAACATTCGACGCTCGTCGCGTGCCTTGAATTCATCGAGTGTCTGGTTCGTTCTGCTCATACTCGCGAGCAAACAACCCCTCCCGCGCGTCACCGGATAACGTAGATTTATATACTATGAAAAGTATAAAGATGTTCAAATTCACTGGGACTAGAACATGATTGGGACACTTTAAGACTGACTAAGCGCGCCACAGTGACGTCGATTGTATCATTAAAGATATAAAGTGTCCCGCACAACCATGATTTGAATGTGATCTGGATAGAATATTGATGAAGAGATAGGACGGTTCTGCTCTCGGCAGACTCGATTATACACATCCAATCTCGATAAAAATGGCAAGTTCGTAACTCTCGTGCACTGGAGGCACGTAAACATTCAACGCGCGTGCCCCGAATTCATCGAGTGTCTATTTCATGCTCCTCATGCCGCGAGCAAACAACCCTCTTCCGCGCGTCACGGTAACGTAAATGATCTATTATTAAAAATAGCAAATGGTCCTATTTCAACTACGATCTGATCCGAATAAGATATTGATCAAAGTAGGACAGCTCTCCTTTGGGTAGACTCAATTATGCACACCCGACCTCGGTAAGAATCGCGAGTTCGCAACGCCTTCCGTGCAGACGCGAGCACGCGTAAAAATTCCAGGCTCGTCGCGCGCCCTGAATTCATCGAGTGTCTATTTCATTCTCCTCATACCGCGCGCAAACAGCGACGAGCGCGTGCACGCAGGACGAAGGCCGCTTGACAGCTTTGAGAGAGCAACGGAATTGTGAATTATGGGGTGCGCGCGAAAAAGCAGCATTTACCGCGGTCCGTTTAGGAAAAGGCAAGCCAACCCCGAGAGCGCTTTCTCGCAAATAGTGCTCCGCATTGATTTATCACCGACCGAAAAAGACGAGCTCTCGGGGTCGCGTTCGCTCGCTCGCTGGGAATGGTAGGGCGAGCGGGGTGTGGCGGGCTCGAGGGTACCAAAGCTCGGGCTGGTGGTAGGGAAGGTGAGTGTTAAGCCACCAGCGCGAGGGTGGTCGCCCCGGCGCGCTGTGCAGGGGGTCGCGAGAGTGACAAAACGCCACCCCTTCGGCAAGACCGCGCGATCCGTCACTGGCTGTGAGCCAATCGGGCGCGAGGGACTTCCTTGTTTTCGTCCTGCGACTTCGACATCTGATTGCAAATTACATCCCCCGCCGTCCCGTCACTCCCGCGCGACCGCCTCAGGCGAAATCGGGCTTCGCTCCGGCAACTCTCTCCCCCGGCGATCTTTCGGGATCGCGGTGATTTTCGGAGGGCTCAAACTTGATCCGCCGCATCGTCCCGCTCGACACCGGCCGTTCGTCAAGGCGCATTAAAGTGCCACGACCTGGTCCCGCGATTTTCGAGGCGTCGATCGTAGCTCGGTTGGTTTTGGTGGGTTGCTCGGTTAAGCTAGCCGGGGACTTTAATTCATATTGTTGTCCCTGTCTCTTTTGTCCCCTCTCCCGTGTCACTCCGAATACCAATCTCTCTCTCTTTCGTCGAGACAACAACTTTCGTATGTAAGTTCATCGATTACACGCTGATCACGCTAAACAAATTTATGAAAACGTTCCATGTCTCGCTCGATATTTGAGACGACTTTCCGATTCTGTTTGAATTATTAAGGCTCTTCCTCTCCCGCCACGGGCATCTCGATTTATCATGTCAAAGAAGCGAGAAGATACACGTGCTAAAAGTTTTTGTACAATAGTTAATGGTGTATCCACAAAATGTGACACAGTCGGTCGAGTAAGTCTGCAAAATAATCCAAACACGCTCTCCTTTTGCTTCAGTCAATAAATTACAGTAGAATTAATGTGATAAAATTATGAGAAATCACAGATTGAAAAGATTAGATTATTAATTCTACGGCGATTTGTTGATCGTTAGAGCAGATGGGAAGTGTTCGGATTATTTTACACGGAAAAAACAACTCCGTCTGTGTGTAAGCTGAACTTTCTGTTATCCGGAAACCGGAGATGAAAAACCCGGTTGTAAGAACAGACAGATTCCTGTAGGAGGTCTCTACTCAGCCAATTGCTCTCAGTTACCTCAACGGAGTTTTAATGCAGCCGAATGTTCAGACAAATGTTTTCGGTAACGGTGACAGAAATATTATTTCTCGTCGGTGAGTTTTTCGTCTGGTCCCACGAACTGACATTTTTTCCCGTGTACAGATGCGCCCGATCGATTGTCATTTTATATATTTTTTTATTTCAACGTATACTCTATAAATTTCTTGGAGTGGAATTTCACTCAAAACGAGTGAATATGGTAGAATTTTCACTCAAAGCTACAGTGGGAATACTACCACTCAAAACGCACTCGCAAATGTTTCATTCAAGCTTAAAGTGGATTCTGACTCCATATGAGGGACTGCTTCAGTCGATTAAAGTAAATTTGTTCTTGTGAAGTGACAGTGGAGTACATCGAATTTTCACTCTCCCTTATTCTCGAGGGAGGATATTCACTCGACGATTCAGAGCGCAAAATTTACTCTGTACGAGTCACTCGAATTTGAGTGACTCGTCGACTTACTCTACTTTTCGAAATCACCCTCCAAGAAATTTGCAAGAAACAGTATTTTGCATGAAAATTTTCGGCATGTATTTTCTCACTTTTGATGTCATTAGTGAGGAATTTCGCGGCGAAGAGCCAAAAATCTCGAAACGTGAGAAATGCTCGTCTATCGTTGACAAAAATGTACATTTCAAAATATCTTACGCGTAAACGCGTAAACGTATACGACAACTTTGCGAACGCACGTATTAATTCAATAACACACACACGCACACTTATACATATCGTTGATCGCCGACTCACGCGGCACGGAACGTGTTTCGCACGCTTTCAAAGCTACATACCACGCGTTTATTGTTTTTTAATCATCGCGCGATTCAAGCGCGCAGTTATATCCTGTAACCCGCGCGCACGCGTGCACACCGTATCGATCGGTTATCACACGTGTAACTGTAATTGGCGATATCGCGGCCTCGACAGTTCGGCTTGAAATTTATCGAACGCAGACCCACGCTATCAGCCGCGCATTTAGCAGCGAATGCGGCTGCCCGATCTCGCAGCCCTTGTTTGCGTTGAATGTATGTAATGCGTTACCTCTTAGAACTGTGCTAGACTACGTTTAGCACTCAGCAGGGGATGCAGCAACGGGAAATTCGTGCGCGCCCATTGTCTCTTACGCATTACGGGCCGTCGACAATCATCGCCGGCGAATAATTTCCTGCGAATTCGACGAGTTCGTCGGCGCGACTCGTCTCACGGCCAACCCCCCCCCCCCCCCCCCCC
>NW_022639607.1:478233-488008 GCF_010583005.1 Odontomachus brunneus
CCCCCGGCCGTATTCTCGAGAGAGGGCGGCGAGAGAAAGAGAATTTTTCGCGCGCGTATTTTTCCGCAGTCGGCGGCGCTTTTTGAGCGAAGCCCGCGGCCGGCCGGCCGTTAAAATCGAGGAAGGTGGAAGAGAGAAAGAGCGGAAAACTCGCGGAAACTGCGCGTGTCGGCCGCTATCGAGCTCGTCTTGTTATTCGCGAGAGCGAAATTATTCGTGCGTTCGCCAAATTGGTCGACGAGGAAACGGCGCGCGTCGTTTGCGAGGCGGCGGCGGTGACTGCAACGTTTATTTACATAACGCACCGTCGAAATGTCGACAATCGAGAGATCGACATTACTGGGTCCCGCGTGTAGCGCGCACGATGTCCCCTTTACCGCGCAATTTGCATACAAGCATACGCCGCGCAAACAACGTCGCGCGCTGCACTCGAATGCATTAACCCCCGGAGGTTCGACCGAAGGGACACCGGCGCCGTCTCCAGACTCCTCGCGTATTTGCATTTACCGATGCTAGTTGTTTGTCCCTGCCTTCCCCCCAACCTTGGTCCTCTTGTTCCCATCGCGCCGTTAGGAAAGCCGGAACGCAGCGTCGTCGCGACGATGCATTCCTGCTGTTGGAGATGCAGCAAGTGCATAACAAGCGACGCCTCTCTCTTTCTTCTTCCTTTCCCCTTCCTTTCTCTCTCTCTCTCTCTCTCTCCCTCTCTGTGACTCTATTCCTCTTTACACGCAGCCTGCCGGACCTTATCTTGAAAACCCTCGACGACAGCATTCGCATTTCGTCGCGTTGTCTCTCTCTCTCTCTCTCTCTCTCGACGTCGTGCGGCTCCCGTTATCGAGCGATTTTTATTGCCGTTTGAAAGTCGGCGAAGCGAACCAGACGAAATACGAGTCGCGTATAAAACTTGCAGCGGAAGTTCGTCGCTGCGCGAGAATCCGATACGTGTCTCTCTTCTCTGCATTTTCGGTTTTTAATTTCATCATCCCCCGGATGTTACAGTGCCTCTTCTCTTCCTCCTGCTCGTTGCTGCGCGCTGTTGCGCTTTACATACATCGCGTTTCGCGTTCGGCGTCGTGTATCATTTTACCGCTTCGCGAGTATCGCGAAAAATTTTCGCGCGAGAGTGCAAATCTACGTACAAGAAATCGACGCGTCCCCGCGGATCATTTCGGGGATGGGTGGTCGTTTTTCCCAGCCTTCCAGCCGAAGGGAAAACATTGAACACAAAGCTCCGAATCGATTTGATGATCGCGCGTAAGCGGAACCAGATAAGACCGAAGTTAAGGCGAATATTTGCTCGTCTAACAAGCAACGATTGGTCTAACGGGAGTTTACGGGGATGAAATTAACCCCATAGTTAGCCAATTAAACGCAAGGGCACTCCGTCGAAACTCCGCTCGATGCCCCGGAACGGCGCTCGAGTCGGCCGTTATTATTTCAATTCGCGAAACTTCCACGCGCCCTGCGAGCGCACTTAATATCGCGCGCATTTTGCCGGGAAGATAGCGCGCGAGGGACTGTCCGGGTCGAGGGCCGTTTGAATTTATATGAGCGCCAGCCGAACTCGCGCCAGTAAACAATATTAAAAACAGCGGAGAGAGGGCGAACGTTAAAAATTTTCCGCTTCGTTGGAAGATCGCCCGTGTCTTTATCGTAAATGTAACGCGGCGAGCGGGCGACGAAAAAATTGCCGTCCTGGCGTAAACACTCGCGGACACAAATGTTATACAGTCGAGCGGGAAACAGAGAGCGAGCGAGCGAGCGAGAGAGAAAGAGAGGGAGGGAGGGAAGGAGAGAAAAGTATATATAAGGCGGCCTAAAAAGCCACGACCTTAATTTTAATTTTATCTACGCGGATGGACGAGAAAGGAGGAAAATGTAAAAATACACGGAGAGAATTTTACGGCAAAGATTAATGCAGAATTTTACAAGCAAGGAGCAGAATCGACATTTTTTTGCACCTAGTGTGATTTACTTTTTCCTTTCATTTCATACGTTATATGTTGGGAACTGAAACGTGCTATTAAGAAATTTGCTCTCCATGTCCCTCCAGCGAAATGTACGAATTACTGCACCAATTCGTCAGCAGTGGCTCGCAATTGTGACAATTTGAAGCGCTGTACAGCTTGATTGGAAAAAAAAGTGTGAAGACCGTTTCACGACTGATACGCGGAGTGAGTTTCATTCGTATGAAACGCCGCCGCGGCGCGGCGCTCGTTTTCACGTCGGTTCGTTTGCTGATGAATGATATGCTGAATCAAATAGTAATCATTCACTCGCGGTGATTATGATCGATTCGCTTTAACCGTGAATTAGATATTACGCTGCCGGGGGGCGATCGAGAGAGCGTGCGAGCGAGCGAGAAAGATGCCATCCCGCGCCGTGGTTCGCGCTTCGCGTATATTTGCATGCCTGTAAACGCGGATAAATTACCCGCGAGCGGGTAATGTGTCGATCCAGCTTGTACGCAGCCTCCGCCGCCGCTGTCGCCGCTGCCGCGAGATCTCTCTAGTGTACTTTGCATTCGTTAATGAGCGCGGTTTGCATAATTGCCTTGGCGGGAGTAACGGCGCTTGAGTAACTGCGATTTATCAAATTGTCTTTGATGGAGCCTTATTTGATTTGGCGCACGAGAGCACGTGGATTGATTCAGGGACCTCTCGTTGCATGCCGTGCAACGCGTGCCGAGCAGTAATTATCTGCGTCTTAACGTTCGAGACTGTATCCTCGCGTCCTTGGGGATGCTCGCGGAATGGGGGAGACCGGGTCAAGTATGTTGGCCTCGCTCATGTATTTAACATGAGAAGAACAGCGAATACGAGTTCGCGGAATGTTCCTCTTAGAATAACGTAGGTATTTTTCCCCGGAGTTTCGTTAAAATTGGAAGGATATCACGGTTAAAAAGTGGAGATAACTGATTTAGCTAACTGTCGAGTACGTCTCCGAATGTCTCCGTCGCGCGTGCATAAACTTAATTGACGTGTCAGTAGTTGGAATAAAGTCCCTTGCAAATGTATAATACACTCTGTGTGCCGGATAATAAAGGCGATTTACATTCATAAAATAACGGAAATCGAGCCGAGGTGAAGTTGGTCCATATTTCGAGGCCGACAGACCTCTCGCGGAAAGTCCGAGTTAGATTAGAAGATTGGGGACTACTAATGAGGATATTTATTTAACATGTGGCCCCCTTATGCAAGATTCACACTGCGTCCGACGTCCGACACACGATATCCGATCTCTGATAATTTATTTCTTTTTTATATAGCAGAGTTTGCTTGCTAGAATTACTAGCAACATTTCGCATCTCCAGAGAACTAATTCTCCTATTCTCCTATTGGATATCCGATGTACATCGGATGTTGGACGCAGGACGTGAATCCTGCATTACCCTGGGTTGCTAGGCAACTTGACCCGGCATTTGGGCAAGATGATCATGTGCAGCATGTTTGTATTTCGGTTATTAAGATAAAAATATCAATGTCTGGACACTATCTAATTCTGAGCGTTCTCGTTGTTTTGGTCTTTAAATGCGAATGTATTTAAACTTTCAGCATAGAATATATGCACGGAGAAAAAAAATATATATACATTACAGTTTCTTTTTATATAAATTTTTTCCAATTTTACTGACAGTCCAGAAATAGAAATTAGTAAGATCTGTCTTGCTAAGGAACATAGTAAATCCTGCAAGAAGCATAGCAAATTTTTCAACACAGCACATTTCACTTCCTAAGATGTAAGTAGCATATATGAAGTGAAAGGATAATCGATTGCTACGAATATCGATTTATTTTTCGATTCCAAAATTCTATATTAGTAACTTATACTCTAAAATTTCCTCTGTGTATGTATTTAATATATTACATTATTGAAAATTTAAATAATCATATTTAACAACCAAAACAATCAGAATGTCAAAATTGCGCGTCCAAGCATTGGTACCTTTATTGTACGGAACCAAATATACGTTTGAATCGTGGATAGCGTCAAAGCATAGAGGAAGATTGTCTCTTTCACGTAAATGTCGATCACGGCGATTGGTTGCCTGAAAAATTGTAACTTCGAAGTTCTGAGGAGTGCGCCAGCTTACCCCGCGGCCTCCCCTGCGCGCTAATATCGCGCACGAGAACGACGTCGGTCGGTCGGTCGGCCGCGCGTCGTGCTCGGCAATTATCGTTCATATTTCAGTATCTTTCCGTGCAACAATGCGAAGTGCGGGAACAAAAGAAGCCTCCTGCGCCACAATGGTCCCTCGCTTCGGAATAGGTGTTTATTTGGGCTCTCGCGTAGCCTAACAATGCGCGCGCGAGCTCGCGTCGTATTACTTGCGCGGCGTTTGTCGCGCTCGTTGTCGCGTCGCGTTACTTTGTCGCGCTACGCGCGCCGCGGTTTGCAGGTGCACGGCCGCGATCTGCATCCCCGTCCCCGTATCACTCGTACATTCGTTATCCCCGGTCGAACAGACGACGCGCACGGGCGCGGGGACAGGCACGGCCGTTATCGTTAAAGCAGACTCCGGCAATAATGAAGTCAAACGATGTTGTTACGATTTTGCATAAAGGCGGCGGCTTACACGGCCGCGACGAGTTCGTCGAACTTTCGTTGCTCTCGCGTCGCACTTGAATGCATTAGGCGGGCTTAAAGTTGAGACTACGACGTCTCTTTGCATTTGCATTTACTGCAGTCCACATGCATTTGCATTTAGTTACGGATCATTGCCGGCGCGCCGAAAAACCTCAGCGCGTACGGCGGAACACGCGACGCCAAGTGCATTCCGAACGCAATCGATAATCAGGCGATATCGATCATCGGAATGAAGAGAGGAGGACAGAGAGAGAGAGACAAAGAGACAGAGAGTTCTCTCTTCCTTCCGCTTTCACTCTTTTCCACTCGCCCCATACTGCGAAACAATAGCGCCATTGTCCCTCAATGAATAAAAAAAGAATGTTCGTGCACCGGCACACTGTGTTTTACTGCAAATAATCTCTTACTACGAGGAGTACATTTACGAGCGTCATGAATATTTATTAAAGATATTAATGAACCAGGCGCGCGCGGGCACGAAGGAAGGGAGGGAGGCGGCGGGAGAGAGGAGGGAAAGAGATCCCGATAAGTTTATCACGCGTAAAAGCATTTTACCGCGAATACTTTCCCTGCACGGCTGCTACCGTGTGTTCGTTATAATTCAGGATCTCGTAGAATATTCGACGAGGCGCGCGCGGGATACCTCTCCGAGAGATTCGGAACGTGAAGTGAGCCGAAAGTCGAAAATTTGGCTCCACATTAACCCTACGAGTTTCATTCAACTTGAAGGACCCACGGAGAATCTCCCGGTATAACGTTGGGCGGGCCATTGTTCTTTGATATTACAAATGGTCGTTTCCTGCCATTTCCCCCGGCTAGTCTGAAAGGAAGCTTGAAAAAGTACTAAGAGCCCTCGGGGAAAGCATTATTACAAAATAGCACTCGCAGCGTTTAGAGTAGATCGTATAGTTCGACTCGGCCCCCTCCGAAACATACCGCGCGCGCGTTACAGCCCTGCGATGGTGCTCAGGAGACTCGGAAAGTGTCGATTGTTGCAATTTCTCAGCTACCGTATGTGCGCGTTATTCATGGCGGACGATGACAATGGCGATTGCTGGCGGTCGACTTTGTCCATTGTTTTGGTATGCTCGCGCGTCGCGTACTTGCCTTGCTTGCCATGTGATAACACTTCGACCCGTCGGACGGCGCACATACCGCGATGCGGAACACATATATCGAGATGTAAATTAAGGTAAAAGTATCGACGCTAATGACACTGATACTTCAATCAAATTCTTATTGTTTTTAGACACGATTATCTAAACTTTCAACATAGGATATATGTATACACATATTCTATATTGGAAAAGAAGTTTAAATATTATCGTATTTAAAGACCAAAACAATAAGAATATCCAGAGTTAGGTGCTAGTATTATTAGTATCCAGGCATTGGCACTTTTGCCTTAGCTTGTCTTGTTTTGTTATAGATGGTTACTGGAAACCTCAGAGCTTCGTCTATTACGTGGTTTGTAAACGTGAATTATATTCTCGTTAGTGGAGAATATTTTCTTGAACTATTTTTAATCAGACTTTCGCGTCACCACAGTGTTTTTTTGATCAAATCGTATGCACGCGAGTATCGATATCAGTGTCAGGGATAGTGTCAGTGTCAAGTGCTTCAAAGGAGTATCCAGGGTATTACGACGACAACCGGCAACAGGATGCTGGATCAGAAAGCCAGACAGACACAGAACACCCGGAGGCGGCCAGCGATCATATATCCAGGAATATATTAAATTTTATAATAGATACAAGATATTTGCGATGTTAACGGATGTTTAACAAATTTTCTGGAAATAAGCAAACATTCCCGAGTTGAAATTTAGAATTCAGCGTAAGGTCAGTATTCATAGTTGTAAAGTATTTGCGATTTTCCATTATTCTGATTTGCATTATTATTTGCAGTTTGGACTAATATTTGAATGAAACAAGTAGATGAGCTCACGAATAATAAGAAATAATTATTTTTGTCAAATAATGACCGACTATAATTTAGACCTAAGCACGATTGTTTAACAACCCTTGATTTATGGCTTTAACAATGCTCTTTGAACAGCAAGTCCGATTTTGAATTTGTCAACGCTATCTTTTCACTTTCGTTTATTCTTATTTTTTATTGCATTGAATTCAAATTCAAATCTTTCTTGAATGCGTTATTAACATTATCTCTATTGATAGCATTGTTGAGCAAATAATTTTTTATCCCTATAATCCCTCCTTCGTCAGCCCTTTTTAAAGTTCTAGATCCTATCAAAATTCTAAACCAACAAAGCAAAAGATAAATAAAACGATTATGAGGAAAAAATCTCTCATTACGTTACCCAATATCCAGATAATTGGAATTATCCGAATTATTTCGAATATATGCAGATTCTCGTTTAACCATTTGCGCTGGCAATCCGTTTGTAGAATTTTCTTCTATTTAAAATATTAAAATTTTATATTTTTTAATACTTTTATTAACGTTTATATTACTTTTGGGGAAAAATGTTCTTACTGAACATCTCTTCAACACTTTTGTGATGTTACAAATTTCTAACAAAATAGCAAACAGATGGAATTTGCAGGATCAGTGCAGATTCGAAATTTTGACTGGGAAATTTGCGCGACTGCAGTAGCGTTTCGCGAAGAAAGCGATACGAGCGGAATAACGAGGAAAAAAGTGATAGCGCGAGTCGCGATTTCCCTCCAAACATTAATTCCTCGAATAATTAACTCGTCGTCCGATGAGCACCTCCGACTCTCGGACACGCGCATAGCCGGACTGAAAACGCGTTTCGAATTTACGATTTCACGGCAGCGTTTCGCAAAACGCGGCTTTCCACTGAGCTCCCAGTAATTCCCTCATTTCGCTACTTTAATGTAGTCGCATCAGAAAACCCGTCAGACACGCGCGCGCGCGCCGTCGGATTTCCCCGCTCGGGGCGCGTAATTATGGAACGAAGCGACGGCGGAGACATCGGCACGGTGCGGAACTTCCGGAAGGGAGGCCGCACTTTTTCGAAAGTAACGTCGCCGCACGCGGAGGCGAAGTTACGGTTGGCTTTGATGCCGGCGGAACGAAATGAATCTCATTAAAATCGCGCTGCTTCCCGCGCTCGCAAGCGCTCCCCCGTTTTACGACTTTCCGGGGGTGCGACGACGATGAAGTCGCGACGAGTGAAAAGACAGCTTTTAAGGCAAAAGAAGGGCGCGAGGGTGAAGACGAAGGGACTGCTGGCAAGAGAGACAAATAGAGAGAGAGAGAGAGAGAGAGAGAGAGAGAGAGAGAGAGAGAGAGAGAAAGAGGAAGGGAGAGGAAGAGAGAAAAGTGAGGTGCGCAAGCAAGCGTGGAGGGAATCGTTAATTAACTCCGTCACACTAAAAAGAAATCTCGCGCCGGTTAGCCACGACCGAGACGGATCCGGAAGCTTCGCCTCCGTTCGGCGAATGTCACCAGAGGAGTTTAAATGCCCGGATAAATTGAGTCACTCCGGCCACACGAGGGGACGAGTTTTCGCTCTCTGTCTGTCGCGTGGATATCGGTTTAAGTGGGTCTGTCAAGTTAGATTGGTCGACTTTTCCAGATTATTCCCACCATTAATTAAGCTCGTTTATGATCGTCGTGAAAACGAGTTTATCCGAAATCGCGGGGACTCTTTCCGCGAAAGAATCTAGCTTTCGTGGGATCGCGCGCGCGCGCGCATTTACGATTCCGCAGGTCCTGTTTTTCCGATCTTTATTACCGCAGTCTACTAACGTGGTGCATGATTCATGTAACAAAACTGTATACCTCCGCGGTGAAGCCAGGCGGTGTACAAAGTGAGATTCGCGTTTTATTACAAGCGTTCGTTCTCGCAATAAAACACGATACAATTTCAAGCGCAGGACAGACGGACGTTCCCCTCACTTAAAAAAAACTATAATTTTATTCTTAGCGGAATTCTCTCACGTGTAGCCTCAAGAGAATTCCTTTAAAAAAGAAAAATATTTTAAATGCAATACGTAGAGTTAAAAGTAAAATTAAAATTTTGTTTCACACACACACAAGATTATTGCTCTTTATTAAAAGAGAAATAAAGTAGAAGCAAATTGGACACCAAATTGGACACACACCTAATTTTGATCTTTAAATACGAATATTTGAACTTTCAACATACAATGAATATATATATATAATTATATTATATATTAAAAGTTTAAATAGCAATTATAGACTAAATTATTTAAATACTAAGTTAATAAAAATAATTAATTAAAGACTATAACAATAAAAATGTTCAAAGTCCAGTAAATATCTAAGTATTGCTACTTTTATCTTGCTTTTACGATAAAAGTTTAGAATATGGGGTTACAGGAAATAGCACTTTGCAACTAGAGTTCTATTTTTTTGAATGTTAGAATGTTTTCCTTCTGGTCCTAGAAGAATATCCTCTTCAGGCCGTATATAAGAGGATAAGGACGAGGTTATATTTTTTTGAGTGCTCTTATTGGACTCGGCCTTTGTGACTCTGGGACGTGGTGAGTGCAAAATTTCTTATCCCATCCGGATCGGATGCAGTGATCAATTATCGGACGTGACACGCCTCGCCTCGGAATTTCAAGTAGTGGATGGCAATAAAAGTTGCAGGTGCAGCTCGAAGGATTACGCACGGCGCGTGAACGAAGCTCGACGCTCCGAAAACTCTCCAGGGCGGTCCAACGACCGTCGTCAGCTTTCTCTTTTCCCGAGCCGGTAAACATTGGCTCGTTTGACGGACGGTAAAGTTGCCGGTCGACGGAAAGAATCATCGTCGTCGTCGGCGAAAAAGGATCTGCGCGAAGAGGAGCAGCTCCTCGAAGAGAGTTTTCCCCTTTATTTTCCGTCTACTTCCCTGACCACCGGCACCACCGCCACTACCACCGCCCGCCAACCTCCGGCACATCTGTCCCACCGTTTATTCCTTTTTACTTCTTCGTCGTTTCGCCGAGCGGCATTTATTGTCCAGTCGCGAACTTTTCGTGCTTCCGCGTTTCGGCCCGCGCGAGAAACAGTAAGAACGAGGAAGCTTTTAGGAGAGGACCTTCCTCTCTGGCAGAAGAGAGGAAACGAAGACAGAGAGAGAAGCCGGAAAGACAGGGGGTGGGCGAGAGAGAGAAAAAGAGAGACAGACAGACAAACAGAGAGAGAGAGAGAGAGAGAGAGAGAGAGAGAGAGAGAGAGA
>NW_022639607.1:488586-489070 GCF_010583005.1 Odontomachus brunneus
AGAGAGAGAGAGAGAGAGAGAGAGAGAGAGAGAGAGAGAGAGAGAGAATGGAAGGAAGATTGATCTTGAGAATTCTGGGAACATCGCTTTTTGCGCCCCGAATACATGTATTCGATGAATGTACGGCAATATTTGCGATTGCTCGCAATTGCTGCCGTGAGGGAAGTATTTACAGGGTAAATATTGAATATCGAGCAAGACAGATTGACTAAAAACGCAAAAAACTAACTTTTTTCTTTCCTCCTTCTTGCATTGTTGCTGCCGAAAAAGGCCAATCACTTGCGCCTCGGCATTTCTGTTCGATCCTTCCCCGACGCGCCGCGTCGAAAATATTCACGGCGGAAGTGTACTTCGCGTTGGCACACCATCGCGAATGTTTCCGTTCCATTGACGGATCGAAAGGCTCGTTGCCGTCGTCGTTAGCCGCAAAAGAGAGAGAGAGAGAGAGAGAGAGAGAGAGAGAGAGAGAGAGAGAGAGAGAGAG
>NW_022639607.1:491696-495716 GCF_010583005.1 Odontomachus brunneus
AGAGAGAGAGAGAGAGAGAGAGAGAGAGAGAGAGAGAGAGTCGATGGTACTCCCGGACGGGTGAAGCATTATCGCGCGCCCGCGCAAGACTCAAATTGGCGGATCAGCGTAACGCGTTATCTCGCGCGATTACACCTAATGGCGTGCATCGGGACGGGCGCGCGTGGTCGCGGATTTTCTTTTTCTCCCTTCGACACCCTGACATCCCTATCGGCTACGCTGACGACGACACGTAACGTGGAAGGCTCGTGGAAGGCCGCCGTCCGCAATTTCATTCCGGCTCGATATGAATTATTCTCGCGTTATTCAATTCCAACGTAATACATATTTAAGGGCGCCTTCCCCCTCTCCCTCTCTTTCTCTCCTCTGTCCTTCTTTCCCACCCAGCTCAGTCCACTCTATTTTGCCGTCTCGTAAGACGCCGTATAAATTATTCACGTGTGGGACCGTTTTTGAGCCGGTGTCCCGGCCGCGCGCGGCGACGTAAGAAGAAAGAATGCATATGCATACGCACGCACCGTCGCGAATTTACGCTCTTTCCGCGCTGCTTTCCCTCGCTGTCGTATTTATATTCCGTGGATACGGGCGTCATGGCCGTTAGTATGTATGCACACACATCGAGAGGGAAGGAGGGAGGGAGAAAGAGGAAAAGAGGGAGCTCACATGCCGGCGTGGTATATGCAGCACTGGCTTTAGGGATGATCGTGTAACGAGCGCCAAACACGAAGGATAAATTATCCCACCGTTGCGATGATTTAAGAGCCAGATGCGTTGAATATTTAGTGGCACTCGTAGGGAGAAGAAGCGCGACCGCGGCGAACACACTCCGCGAAGAAATACATCGAGAATTTTACTCCACATCTCTTCGACTCTACTCTCCATGAGAGATCTCCCTCTCGCCGCGGTCGCGGCGCTCTCTTCCACAGTAAATATTGTCCATATACGGTATACTCTCCGCTCTGGCAATTTTACTTAACCTCCCCCAACAAGGACGGCGAATTCAGGAAACGCGAAGTTACGTTAGAAAACGAGACGAGATGCAGCAAGAAAGAGAAAACTAAGTGAATTCGTATGCGTCAAAAAGTCACGCGCAAACAACGCGGCCAGTTTTGTATTTACTGCCAATTTTTTGTGCACTGAGAAAAAAATTTACTTAAAAATTAACTTAAATATTTCTTAAGTGGGTGCTATTAACATATTTATTTAAATAAAAATTCTCTTCGTTTAAACTTCTTCATTTATTTAATTTAAGTGAAAAGGATTTTGATTTAAGTAAATATGTTATATAATAATGTCTACTCAAGAAATATTTGTTAATTTTTAGAAATTTTTTCTCAGTGTGGATTTTGTCGAGGAGGGGGTTCTCGCGAAGAAATACAAATTTAATTGCAGCAAATGCGTTCACAGAAAACTCGTCGTCGTCTGCTACTTGATTTCCGTTTACTCGATCTCGCGCAGTAAATATACATTTTTCTCGGCTCGCACAGGAAGGGGACGTTAGCCGAGGGCGCGTTAAAAAATCTGCTACGCGCGAGCTTTCGCTCAGAGTGCCGATGCCCCTCTCACGGAGCGCTGCTTGAACGGTGCGTTATATACCGATGCACATAAGTAAACATACTCGCACGTATTCAATGCATGCCGGGCCCGAGTATCGAACCCACTCTCGCCTCTTTTATCACGCTGAAAAAAAATTTACTAAATTTCAAGAAACGTTTGTTTGGATAGTACCGTGAAGATATTTGTTTAAATTAAGTAATTATTTTCTAAAGTTAAAGAAACAAATTTATATTTAAAACTTCTTTATTTAATTTTAGAAAATAATTACTTAATTTAAACAAATATCTTCACAGTACTATCAAACAAACGTTTTTTGAAATTTAGTAAATTTTTTTCTCAGTGCACTCTCTGGCGATTCCCCGTCGGCGACCCCCTTTTTTGTTCCCTCAAGATTCTGCTTCCTTTTCGCGCGAGTTATTATCGCGGGGTCTCATTATCCGGGATAAATATCCCGCATGGCAGCCACTCCGACGCATTCGCGACCTCGACGGTGGTATTTGCATCGCGAAATTTTTTTTCTTTTTTAATGTCTAATGTGGTTGGGGCGATTTCCTGCGAATTTCGAGGCGCGTGCTTCTCGGGGAGTTTATTCAACCCGATGTGCTGAGATTATACAAAAATAATAAATGCTTGAAATATACAAGCGCTGAAAATTATACGAAAAATTTAACGTAATATTTATCGCGCTGTAACACGTTTCGTAGTTGAAGTTCATGCGATCTGTCTGCACCGTTAATTTCGTGAGAAATTCTACACTGAATATCGCAATTTTACACATGTAATCTCTTATTACGGTAGAAGCAATATAAGATGATCAATATTTCAGTATGACTTCGAAAAAAATGATACCATTCAAGTAAAAAGTTACCGTTACAAATATTGCTTATTAGGAAACATATTGCTTATTAGTCTGCACCGTTAATTTCGTGAGAAATTCTACACTAAATATCGCAATTTTACACATGTAATCTCTTATTACGGTAGAAGCAATATAAGATGATCAATATTTCAGTATGACTTCGAAAAAAATGATACCATTCAAGTAAAAAGTTACCGTTACAAATATTGCTTATTAGGAAACACGGCATAGAGGAAAAAATAGTATTCACCACATCGCTTTCGCGTAATGATCGATTGTAGGTTAGGAAACTGCTGTTTTATGCTTCTAGTAACATTGTACCGAGTAAAACGTGCATGAAATTAGTTGCAAATTAACATTTGTTACTTAGAATTGATAGTGAAATAAATATATGAAAACGAAATTCCGTTCGATATAATAGTAAATGTATGAGTAAATATAAATAGTAAATGTAATGAGTAGCTCCCTCTCGCCACTGAAAATGCGTCCCCTAGGATGTCCTGAAAATACATATCTGGTGAATAAACGTTGCGTCGGCGTTCCTCCCGCTCCCATCCAGAAATTAGAATTAAAAAATTAGTTAAGGGGAAATTAGAATCTAATATAAAAGTTAGAGTATTAACGAATCACCAATTAAGAATTATCAGCTATCAGAATAGAGAAATTGTCCGGAAGAAAACTTTGACTTTGAAAGCTTGCGAATCTCTTACGGCTTTTAAATTTTTTACGTTCAATTCACGGAAGAGAGCGTTTATTCTCTTCACCCTCCAATTCCTCGATAATTCATGTACGTATCCCGAATTTCCTCTTGTAGCTTGTAAAAAAGGGACAGGATCGGAGGAACCCGGTATCGGGGAGAACCTAATCCGACACATCTCTCGATTAGCGTCGGGGCGTCTCTCTCATGCGGAATCGGTTCTCGGTCTCAGGAGAGAATCTCAACTGAAATCTCAGCTCCTCGGATTCTACGCTTTTTCCTCCCTTTTCCCCACTTCTCTTGAGCGCGCGCGGGCGATTCTCTTCCCGGGACTTGGAGCTAATAAATATTCCATCTCTCTTTCTCGGGCGAAGCAGCCCGGCCGAAGCGCACCCCATTGTTTGTGGGCATCCCCACACCCGCAGCCTTCGCGCTCCGGTCCGAAGAGTGGCGTGGGATGTCTGAAGATGCGAATGATCCTCGCCCGGTACTTGAGCGCGATCAATGAATACACGACGAGGTCCTCGATCGGAGGGACCACTCGAAGAAATCTCTGGGACGATCTCGAATGTCGGCCTTAGTGCGAGCCCACGTGAAAACGCGAGTCGGGAAATCGCACGCGGATACGTGATCCTGTGCCGGATCGATCGACGATAATGGAATCGCCTCAGCAAACAATTGTCTATTTTTTTACGTTCGCTATTCACTATCGTATCGTTTGAGTCAATTCCTGAGCCCCGTATTGATGGTCCTTGCTTGAAACTTGCCTCCCGTGAGACATTCAGCTCCGAATTTGGAGTTGAATGAGAATATTTCAGTTGATTCGCGGAAAACAGCATGGTTGAGTCTATATATATATATATATATATATATATATATATATATATATATATATATATATATATAT
>NW_022639607.1:495962-512568 GCF_010583005.1 Odontomachus brunneus
TATATATATATATATATATATATATATATATATATATATATATATATATATATATATATATTTGGGTAGGAGGCGAGGTTGGCACAAAATTGCAAATATAATTCCGCATGTAACGCTCCTTCAGACATCTCTCCTTCCCGAGTCGAAGTTTTAGCTCTACTTTGGACTTGAACTTTCTAACATCTATAGACTCTGAAGGATCAGTATATGTTTAATATACATGGAAACTGAAGTCCTAGTTAATATCTACAGGGACCCCATTAATAGTTGTCACTTGAAACTTCAAGTGAGATATCCAGTCTCAGGTGAGATATTCAGATTTTTATTCAGAGTTAGAACCGAATTTTTTAGTTAAATTGTATGACACATGTGATGTTATACTTACAATTGGCTGATGAATTTTCATCTACTTAATGAAATTCATTTAACTCTGAACTCAATTGATGAATTTTCATCTAACTCTGAATTCAAATCTAACTTCTATCTTACTTGATTTCAAGTAACGACTATTAACACAGATCTAAGACCTGTATTAAGTCGTTGCTTGAAATTTGCCTCAAATTTTTATTTATAGTAAGTTTTTTATTCCAATTAAAATTATCGATATTATGTGACGTGTATTATGTAATTCAATTAATAACTTCAGATCTAAATTTAGATCTGACAAATAAACCTACCCAAGTGTTACATTCCGATTTTGATAAACTTTTAACATGCTGTAGTCTAGGTCTAAATAAGAGACATATATTGTTTTATACGTGCCCATATGGCCGGTAAGAGGGTGAACCGTCTTGAAAAAAATCGGTTTTAATATTTCTGAGCGAATATTAACGGAACGGTAAATAATACAGAAAAAAGTTTGAAATAAAAGTTTTATGGGTTTTAATGAGCTTTATAACATTGCACTCAGATTTTACAAAATTAGGAAGGAAAAAAGGAATTTCGAAAAAAATATTTTTGAAAAATCTGAGCGCATTCTTATAAAGCTCATTAAAACCCATAAAACAAATGTTATAAAGCCCATTAAATCCATAAAACTTTTATTTGAAGCTTTTTTGTATTATTTAAGTATATTTTGTATTAATTTTGTATTATTTAAAAGTACCAATGCCTGGACATATACCTAGCATGTACCTAATTCTGGACATGGTTGTTATTTTAGTTTTAAAATATTAAAATATTCAAATTTCCAATATAGAATATACAATATATATATTGAATATATATACAAATATTTTATGTTTGAAGATTAAAAATTCTTATTTAAAGTTGATATATTCGTATTTAAAATCAAAACAACAAAAATTTTCAAAACCACCATACTTGGTACGTGTCCAGGCATTGGTATTTTTATCTTACCGTTCTGATAATATTCGCTCAGAAATATTAAAACCGATTTTTTTCAAGAGAGTGTTTCACCCTCTTACCGGCCGTATGGGCACGTATAAAACAATATGTGTCTCTTATAATTAGACTACAGCATGTTAAAAGCTTATCAAAATCGGAGTGTAACACTTGAGTAAGTTTACTTGTATCTCACGTGAAATAAGCTTCAGGTAACAACTATTGATACGAACCTGAATTATAGAAAACGAACAAAATGCCACTGGTACTTCTAAGGAGCGACTCTCGGCAAAGTTAGTAGGTTAAATAGAATCAAAAGAGGTTGATACAGGCTTCAGAGTATCAAAGGAGGCATTGGATGGAATATTGAGGTCGAAAGTGGGATCAAGAATTTCGATTCGGCTTCGGTTGCCGTTTCTTCAAACACCGTAGTTCGCTGCTTCCTACTGCTTCCTTCGATAGACCGAAAACTCCTCTGAGGACGGTCGGCTGTTGGCTGGCTGCGCGCATCTTCGGTAGCGCTCTCCAATTTTCTCGTAATATCGTTTAATGTGGCGGCCGTGCCGATATCCCGCCGTGGTTTTCTCCTAGTGCAATCTACCGGGATTGTAGGCACTGTTCGCGTCATTCTCGGCCAATCTGGCATTGCTAATTGTACTTTGTTACGTTTTAAATGTCGGCCGACAATGCGACGGGATTTCCCCGTTTCACGATAAACAATCGCTCATCGGACCATCGGTTCAATTTCTTTCTCTCTCTCTCTCTCTCTCTCTTTCTTTCTGATTCCAGAAAAATACGATTAGTTTTATCTTCAGTTTTGTATTATTAATGCACACATTACGGGAGTTTTTAAATTGAGATGTGTTATTGCGAAAAATATGCACCAGTAATGTACACAGAGAGAATTTTATGTCAAAAATATTATTGAATTTTGTAAAACAGAAACACACCGATATTCTGCCCGAATTTAATATCATTTTACCTTATATGTATCATTTATATTTTAGTACTGCTATCAAAAATTGTTATAGCGTCAGTTATCAAAAATTTACTATATGTTTTTTAGTTAAATGAACTGATAGTTTTCTTTTTTTTTAAAAAGAATTAAAATACATTGTAGCAAAAAATATCCTATGAAATAAAAAAAATTCATTTGATAAATACTTTAATAACATATTTTCTTAAATCTAAATTCTTTTATTTTAAGAAAATGTATATTTTATTATTTGAAAAATATTCTATATATCAGTATAAGTAAATATATTATTAGAGCCCCCTGAATAAACGTTTTTCTTTCTCGGTATATGAAAGAAAAATCCTAATATTCTCTCTGTGTATTCACGGAGAAACATTTGAAAGGGTCCATCATCGATTTTCATAAGTTTCTACTGTGCAAAGTAGAACAATTCAAAATAAGAGATACTTTTCAGGGTACGAGTTGCAGACGCGGCGCTCTAAGTAGCTCATAGACGTGTAGCGTCAGCCGCGGTCTGCCTGACCACAGCGCGCCTGTACTACTTACAGCGCGACGCTCACCCTCCTGTCCCGTTAATGCGATCTCAAGAGATAATTCTATTGTGGAGAAAGCGAAAGAGAAGGACATGTATTTTCTCACGAACGCTTTCCCGCTCGTTTAAGGGTGAAACAACCATATAAAGCTAATATTTTCGCTCATATATTCGATCGAAGTGTTTGCTCGAATTCAAAATTGACGAGGCCACTTCCAAAAGTTCTCTCATAAATTATTATTATTAGTAAGTTAGCAAAATGTGCATTCAACATTTGAACGATAACATATGTTAAGCCGAGTTGAGGTCACGTGCAAGGTAAATTTTACACTTCCTTATATTCCTGAAATACATTTTTCACGCGGAGAGGAATCTTCTCTCTCTCCTTCCGTGTAGAGAGGAAGTGAGAGATAGAGAGAAAGAGAGAGCTGGAGACAGAAAGTCGAGAGCGGTTCTCGACTGCGGTAGTATTCTTCGAAGTTCTTATCTGAGTGCGGTTATCGGTCCGCTCGAACGAGAAGTTCGAGAAGAGAGTTTCCGGACGAAAGTACATTTTGGAGAACAGTCCCCGTAGGATTAAACTAAAACTCGCCGGAATGGGCGCTAAAGAGTCGAACTGCTTTCGCGAGTTGCGCGCGCGAGCCTAATGCACGATCGTGCTCGGAAAATTCGAGCGATCTCGAGGGCGGACGCGGTCGTCGCGTATCGGAGAAGAATGGCAGCAGCGCTGGCGAGCCAATTTATGGCGGAACGCACCGGCGAAATGGCAATTTTAACGATCCGCCCTCGCCTCCCCTCGCTCGCCCGCCCGCTCGCTCTTTTTCCGCGTGGTTTCTCGCGGGAGCGATTCGAATTCGCGAGCCGCTCGTCGATTTATCCGCGGATCATAACGTCGAGATTGCACGGTCTTATCGTTTCCGCGGGATTCGACTCGCTCTGACCATCGCCGGAGGCGATGGAGGCGGCTGCTGCTGCTGCTGCTGCTGTTGGTCAGTTTTCGTGTTGGTTTACGTTACGTTACGGTTTTATATACAGCGATCCGATAAGCGCCCTATCTCCCTTTCAGCTTTCGTACAACATCGTCGATTGCCTTCCGTCGTCCGTTCTCTTTCTCTGTCTCTCTCTCTCGCTCTCCCTCTCGTGGCTTCCGTTGCGGAGTTATTCTTGCGGAATTTAGTATTGCGGCGCTATCGATGCGCGCCTTCTCGCTCCGTCAACTCTTCTCCGTCGTTGACGAACTTCACCTACGGCGATTCCGCGGCCGTGTTTCCGGTAATATAGTAAAAAAGCACAAGGGGGGGAGGAGTGGCGGTGACTCCCCCACGCTTCCGCCGACGGTCCATCGGACTGCAACGCGGAGGGCGGCTTTTGTGCACGATGTAATCGATGCAGACTGCGGTTTCAATAATATTAAGCAGCTCCCGTGCGCGCGTTCTGCGCAGAGGAAGGCAGAGATATCTGTTGCGTCGTGAGGATAGGAACGAGATACAAAGCGGCATCGATTTATCACGCTACGGTACCTACAACACGCGCGTGCTCGCGCGCGCACCGCTTCCGTTCTCTGTGCGTTGTGCAATTTCTGAAAAGCGACTTTTATGCCCGGGATATTGAATTTAACGAGCATCGCGATAATCTCTTTCTCTCTCCCCCTCGGCCCCCTCCCTTCGTCGCTATGCTCGCTCGCTCGCTCCCTCGCAATTTCGACGCTCCGCTGCGGTCATTATGCAATGATCATTATTACGTTCTTTTCTGCTTTTCGTTCTTTCTTGTTTCGTATTCTCTTTTTTCCGTCGGGAAAGAACGCGATGGAAGGTAGGAATACGATACGAGCGGCTCTTACAGTCTCGTTCGTCGTAAAACGATCGGGAGAGAGGGGTCGAAGGAAAGGAAAGAAAGGGAGGGAGATATAGAGCAAGAGATAGAGATGGTGCATTTGCATTTTCTTCGCGGGTACGTTTGCGACGTTAACGGTACGACGTTAACGCGACGGATGCAATCTCGCGCGATAGCGTTCCCGTGTCGAGCGTCAAAGTTGCGCGCGATGCATCCCCTTATTTGGAATAAGCTCGGACGGTAACGCCGCGATCGCCGCCGATCCGATTCCCTTCGAGAGCGCCGTAACTCGAAATCGGTCGTGACTGCGGAACGGAACGGTAGTCGCAAAAGCGTGTTCCCTTAGCCGGAAATATCCGACCCGATAAGCCCGAGCCACTTCGCGACGAACGTCGATTAATCAGCGCTGCGAAATAGCAACTTCTTCTTCTCCCCCTCTTCCCTCGTTCTTTCCATTTCCAACTGCCTCTCCCCCCCCCCCTTCCCTTTCTCTTTCTCTCTCGTCCGGAAATAAATCGGTTATCGCAAAAGCGACCCGAAAGAGGGGGAGAGGGCACAATTCGCTTAAGAATAAATTGCGGAAATGATGAAATTTCTTGTTGGCGGAATAGAGGAACGTAACGCGTGAAATTTTCATAGTCGACGAGCGAAATAAATTTCGATAATTCGCGCATCCGTAATAATTCTGAGCGTGCGACCGTTTCGGCGAAGCATTGGGATTCAACAATATGTTGGGATCGTGCGCGAAAGAGAGACAAAGAGAGAGGGAGAGAGAGGCAGACAGAGACAAGAGAGAAAGACAGAGAGAGAGAGAGAGCTTCTACTGGTTCTCTCGCCGTTCTCGATATCGCTCGATCGAAACAATATTCCACAATGGGCATTATCGCGCGCGCGTAATATCGATCGCGCGAGGACGCCTCTTAGGGAAACACGTCCTAAGAGCCGACACCGCGAACGTAATTTCCTCTCGCCCGCGTTCTCCGCGAAATTCTCTCGCCGTCTGCAGTTCTCGCGGCAGATGAAAGGAGGATAGCTGGCCGCCGCGAGATGAGAAGAGCAGCAGAGAGTGAGAGAGAGAGAGAGAGATTTACTACGCGACTACCACGGTTCTCTTCGGCCCTTTCGGCGTAAATGGACACTTGTCCGAGACCGACTTAGCTCTCCCTCTCTCTCTCTTTCTGTCGGTTTCTCGTCCTCTCGTTCTCCTCTCCTCTCCTTTCCCCTCTCTCCCTCCCTCTGTCGTTCTATGTGGATGGAAAGAAGCGCCCACTCGCTCTCTCGCTACGAAGACGACGGTTTATCGCAAGGGTAGCGGACGGGGGATAAAAGGAGGGCGATTAAAATAGAAATAAGTGCTCCACTTCGCAGACGTTAAGATTTATAAAGCTCCCGCGGTTACGTTCTCTCCCTCTGCCACTGCAAAATGCGAGGAATCGTCTCGAATCTCCTTCGGTGATTGTGCCGGGGAATTTAATCTAATGAGAAAATTGTGGAAGAATGGATCTGGGTGTATGCGCGTGTGCGTTCTCGAGCACTCGCAGCTACGAAAGCGCACCACGTCGTTGTCTGCGATGTATCAGCAATCACATTTAACGCATGGCTCGGCAAACGTTTAACATTGTATTTATTCAACAGCACGCAAGACTGTAAAAAAGGTTTTTTGAAGTATTCATACCGCGTTCTCGTACGCGTTCGCTTCGCCATTATCCAGATAGATGCGTAAATTTTGTAGCAACTTTACTAGTCGACTTGTGAAGATTGCATTCTTTATGAATGATTCATATCGTACCCATATTTATCACACAGAGTGAGGAAATAAAGAAATATGAGGGAAAAATACGCGAGAGAATTATCAAAGTTTACTCGAAACAATATATCATGTAAAATGTAATACGAAAATTGGAGTATAACTTTTAGTAAATTTGTTGCTGCATCAATGTGACTAAAAGTTCACATAATGTGAATTCAATACAGCATATTTTTGCTTCATTAACGATTAAAATCCGTCGGAGATTAATGATACAATTAAAAGAGTTATAAAGTTTCCATCATAAATTTTCTGTCCAATATCGCTCTCATAATGGTCATAACGCGAGATAATCGATGATGAAAATTATATAATTTTTTTTAAATCACTCTTATGAAGCTGAAAACGTTTCGTAGTAAAATATCAAATTCTTTCCGATTTACTTATAAATTATTATATTTTTTAAATTCACATCATAAATACAAATCACATAAAAAGAATCTGTCCTGGAGGGAGGGAGAAATGCGCAGTCACCCCACTGAAGGGATTAATGCAGCAACACATTTACTAAAAGTTACACTCAGATTTCCATGTTACATTTTTCGCGACATATTGTTTTGAATAAATTTCATTATTGTTCTGGTATTTCTATCTCGTCACTCGATGTGATAAACATGAGTGACACATGAACCACTAATAAGGAATGCAACCTTTACAAATGGATTAATAAAATTTCAAATTTCAAATTTACTCACACTCCTCATCGCGTTCTCGCGGATATTGCGAATTTCTCTCCACCTTTCCCTCTTTTTTTTTTTTCTTTTTCGCGCGCCACGAAATTGCAACGGACGAGCAATCCGCAGCACTTAAAAAAATCACGCTCCCGTTGCGCCCTTGCGTGCATATGTGCGAAATCGCGCATGCGGGCACACTCTCGAAATTATGACGCGCTTGCTGTCGCGCCTGGCACGTCGATTGTTCCGCCACATTTATTTGTTCATGAGCAAGCGAGAGAGTCAATCCCGCGAATTATGTGTGTATGTATGTGTGTCGAGAAGATCCGATCGAGTTCGTCATTGTATCTGACGTTCCTGTTTATTATCGGCGACCATCGGGTCGAGTGGAACACGAGAGCCGGCGCGGAATTTATCGTCGTGTAAAATGATTAATTTCGCATTACGCGACGCGGCGCGCTCCCGCTTATTTCGCGAACGCATTACGGGAGCCGGCCACCTCCCCTCCCTCTCCCACCCTCTCTCGCTGTCGCCATATATGTATAGGTCGTTTGTCTCGTTCCCGTCCGCGGGGAATAAAGCCGCGGCGATTAAATCAATGAAGAGAGAACGATGTAAAAACGTGACCCGCTTATTCCTGGGACACTCCGTACTCGCGCGCACCAAAATAATACACCGCAACGGCATAAAATAAACTGAGCACTGAGTGAGATCTGAAAATATATCCGACGAGAAAAGTACACTCTTTCTCTCTCTCTCTCTCTCTCTCTCTTCCCTCTCCCTCTTTTCTTTTATCCCTCTTATGCGTTCTCTTCTTCCTTTTTTCCCTCTTGCCTTTGTTTCCTTTTTTGTTCTCTGCTTTCTCCTCGCCGATCCAACTTTCTGAGCGTCCATCCGTCCAACCGTCCGATCACGGGCGCGATAGCCGAGTCTGCTCCTTGAAAAATCGCCGATAACGAGGGATATTTCATCGGCCGGGTAATACGATCCAACGCGGCGTTATACACGCGATAAAAAAGAACGTTCGCCGGGCTTGTTATACGTCCGGTGACATGGTTGCGAAGTGGCCGTACGGTTACCGCAATAACGCCGGCGGGTAACGCGGAGAGGAAGGGCGGCTGGGAAGGGGTTGCAGGGTGATCGCGGCACGGCCGCGATACTATGTACTTAATCAATATTGTTGATGTCGCACGGTAGGAGGCAAAATTCATCCACCGTATTTTCCACGGCGCCGTTGTCTTATATATCGGGTATCGAGGCGAGTGACACGTTAAGCCGCGCCGCTACCGTCGTGCCCGTAAAAGAATAAAAGCGAAATCGATGCGCCATCATCATCGTCGTCGTCGTCGCCGTCGTCGTCGTCGTCATGGTCGTCGTGCCATAGCAGATGCCGATGCCACGACGGTACTACGAAAAGGGAGTGATGATCGAGGTTGGGGTCGTTGTCGGCGGCGACGGGACGGATGGTTCCTTGGCGAACGGAGAGGATGCGAGAGAAAGAGACAGAGAGACAGAGAGAGAGAGAGAGAGAGTTGGAAGAGTTGGAAGGACATCGTTTACCGATGTGGCACGCGCCCGGGTATATTAAGTGAATTAACGTCAGACCCGAACCTCCCCTCCCCTCTCTTCGCCAACCCCTAACCTGGTAAACATTTATCGAGCACCCACACATGCGCTTGCAAGTGCACATATTTACAGACTCAATGCGCGACTATATATAGGGGAAGACGTCCAGCATTCTGTCCGTTTTTGGTATTCTTGCGCGGATGTGTTGTTGGGCGGGAAGGTGTACGGGAATTTAAAGGAATAGGTAAATGATGAATACAATAATAGATAAATAATTAATAAATAATTAATTAATCCTCATACACGCATCTTGATATTTGATGAGATCCGAGCGAGTTTGCGGAAAACTGGTGAGTGCTGCAACGAGTGCCGGTTATTGACGTTTTCCCCCATACGGATGTGTGTGTGCACGTACGTATACGCACGTGCATGCGTGTGATTTACGTGAATACACTTTGATATTTTTGATGCAGGATATTGAAACGAGAAACGCGCGATCGCCTCGACAAATAAATGGAATTGATTTCGTGCACAGTATTTATTTAATTTGCCTGACGGCCAGTAATAACATGAATAATGAAAAAAGGAAAACAACCGGCGCGCTGTAAAAGGACCATCAGAAGCTGCGCTGCGCGCGCGGTAATTGAATGCGCAGCATTTTGCAGCGAGCTCTCGTGTGTTATCGCGAAGTGATATCGAGTCTCGTCCACGACAGCCGGTCGCGACGTCGTCGTCGTCGTCGCTCAGCTCACGAGATCGAGTGTGTGGTATGCGTGCCTCGAGGAATCTCCCGCAATGATACTTGCCTCGAGAATCACGGAAGGAGCGCGAGAAAGCCGTGCATACTCCGGTATGTAACGTCGCCGCTAATTCGCCGGCTTGTATGGGCGGGATCTTGCACTTTTCATAGCGATTTGAGCGGCGATGTCTCGCTCAATTACGATATTGGGAACGGCCGGTCCTACGGCGGAAGAGCAAGCCCGCGGTGGCGTAAATTCAGCCATCGTCGGCTGAAGATAAAGCCGGGGACGAAAGTTAAACGCCGCCGGGCGAGTAATAAAAGTAATGGAAACTATCTGATTGAGGCGAGATACCGGACTCTCCCGTGCGCGAGATGGTGTGCGACCAGAGTGACCGTTAAGATTAAGCCCGATCGGAGTGGAAGAGGGAAAGAGGGAGAAAGAGAAAGGGAGAACGGGGGCGAGTGGCTCGTGGAGAGCTGCCGATTTTTCCAGCGGCCCGCGGCCAACGGTTTATCAGCGGTCTCGAAGTGTCGATGACGGGAATAATAGACCGACCGTAAATGCCGTGTCGTATTTCATCGGCGTTAAATAACTCACGCTCACCCTCTCGCCGAAAGCGAGACCTCGGCGAGAAGAGAAAGGGGAGAAGTCGCGTGTCGAAGAGAGTCGGGGAATATACAGCCGAGCCGAAATTGTAGTCCTACTACTCTCGACCTGAACTCTCCAAGGTCTGTATGTTCTGAAGGATTCGCGTGGAAATCCGCCTTGAAAAAGTGTGGTCAAGTGTCTATAAACCACTGGCCCAAATTCGCGCTTTTTTCAGTCGGTAATGCATATTATGCTTTTGATATGCTTTTGTGACATCAAAAACAGGGAATCCTGTTTTTATTCCGACCATTGGAATGAAAAATCGAGAAATAGAATATTAAAACGCTCGGGAGTTGGGAAACATTTAACTAAATAATGAAATTATTTGGAAAGTCAACACGTTCTCGTCGATGCTGACGTAAAATGACCGAATACGATATTGGCAAAACTTTCCCCGCTCAGAATCGCATGTTTGAAACATTACAATCCCAGCCAACACCCATAATTGTTTTGGGAAATCGGTCGGGATTCCAATTAGACCCCAACAACTTCTCTATGCGGGAAGTATATATGTTTGATACACACAGAAACGTAAAAGTTCTAATCAGTGCCGCTAAAGTCCGTTGGTTGCACCAACATTATTTTGGTTTTAAGCGAGACCTACACATGTGTTTACCTTTATCTTTCATTCTAGATGAATAAAAACAGACATATATTTGAGTCTCGCTTAAAATCAAAATATTATAATATTGGTGCAACTAGACTTAAATGACAGAAAATTCGTAACAAGCCGCTTCTAAAGTTCTAAAGAAAACCTCTTGGTTACTATGTTATTATTAATATTAGTTTCGCTGTTTAGTAGGTCAAGTGGAATCGAGAAAGATTGATACAGACTTCAGAGCGCCAAAGCAGGCGTTGAATGGAATATTGGGGTCAAAAGTAAGATATGAGAGAGAGGATTTTCGACTTGACGTGTTGCGCCCTCGAGAATAGCTCCGCACGGAGAGGAAACGGCGCGTCTTTTGTTTTCCCTTTTTTTCCACGACTTCATATCAGACATCACGCCGTTTTTAATTCGCGCAACCCGCGTGGCGACGCGACGTGACGCTCTTCCACGGTGTCAGGGGAGGTTTGCGCGCTGCAGCCGGCGCTCTTAATACGAGACGAAGTGACGGCGAATGCGAATCCGGGACACAACAGCCAATTTCATTTCCATCTCATCCGAGAGAAACGCGCTCGCTTGGGGAGGAGTAGAGACGAGACGACGAGGCCCCTCGTCGCTTTCACGCCGTTTACACGTTCGCCGGGCGGAAAGTTCGTAAGAAAGCTCGCGGAGCCGTATTAATGAGAGGGGTCGGGCAGGCTCGCTTCCTGGCTACGGCGGCTAAAATAAAACGCGAAGAAGGAACGTAATTAGCGAGGTCGGAACGAGTCCTCGAGAGCCGGCGGGGGTGGCTCTCGTGACGCTCGACGTCGAGCCGCGCCGCGTCACGTCGCAAAACGCGGCAAGGCGAGGCGAGGAAAGCCGATATCCGAGAGGAGCCAATAATTCACGGGCCATTCCTTATTCAAATTCTCGCGGAGGAGTCCCGGTTCGTATAAATTTTTCAGTCTCGCAACGACGTCTCGCGTGCTTCGGATCCGCGGTAGTGGCGGCGGCGGTGGTTGACTCTCTCTCTCTCTCTTTCTATCTCTCCTTCTCCGTCGCGAGAGCAGGTACGGAGAGAGGAATACACCGGCAGTTTGCAATATTCAACGTTGGATTTTACAACGGCGCCGTTTTCCACCGGTGAACCGCCAGCAGCAGCAGCAGCAGGAGTCGCCGTGCGAGCGAGCGCGCCACGTGATGTTTATCGCTGAATTTCTGACGAAACGGGATAATAGCTCGCTAAAAGTTACCCGGCTAAAATCTATATTTACAAAATGTAGCTTTTATTTCGCGAACCGGCCGACAGTAAAATATACAATTTCCAACAGCCGGGGCTCCGGCTGTCGCGGAGAGCGGGCGTTGTTATTTTGTAAAAACATCACGCGCGCAAAGAGAAAACCGGATTAACCGGAAAAATATCGAGACGCGGCGCTCGCGATTAAATTAATATGTTTGCGATGCCGCTCACCGCCAATTGTAAAACGCCGCGTTTTTTCCATCATTTCGCGGTTACGGTATCGCGCGAGCGAGAGAGCGCTTAACCGCGGAGCAACGAGACCGCTCCGCGAGAACATTTTTCATGCCTGCCTCGTCGTACCTTCCGTACGTCCTTTTGTAATACGCCAGTGCACTCTCTTGCACTTACTTCCGCTGCTATTATTTATTTACCCCTTTCCCGCCTCCGCGTGTGTTTATAACTGCGACGTATCTCTCATTACCCTATTCTTCTTCCTCTCTCTCCCTCCTCTCCCTCTCTTTCTCCAAATCAGTAAAAATGTTTCGAATTGAATCGGTAGAAGCACTATTTTACAGATAATCAGTGAGATTATTCATTTTGATTGATTTCCACTCGCACTTTACTCGCTCCGTCTGATTTCGATCTGTGCGGTCGAAATCCAGGTGAGATCCAGCTGTAAAATTCGCAGTGAATAAATTTATTATACGCGACACCAAATCCAACTGTTTGCCGCAAACGGCATATTGAAGTCAACGGTTTCAACGTGTGATTCACCTGCAATGACAGCGTCTGCGCTTGCAAATTGCATCGATAACGGTAACAGTCGCCACTATTAAGCGATCCTTTCAGCGGGATTTTACTCTGTTCGCAGTGCTATACTTATAACTGAGCCATCAGTTATAGGTATAGCATACATTTCAGTGCCGAAGAATACGTCGATTGTACTTTAGAGAGCTCCACGTCGAAACGCGCCCCGTCTCTCTCTCCCCGGCTTTTTCCTGTTCAATCTACAAACGTCAAAGCGGCTTCACCTCCACCTCCCTCCCCCATCCCCCTCTCTCTCTCTTCCTCTCGATTCAATATCCAAACTTCCGAAAAAACCGTCCGACCCAGAGCTAAATCTCGGGGCCGACCGTGGCGGAGATTTGTTCTACCCGCCCCTTCATTAATTCATTCGGGCTCTGTCGATTGAACGGATAAAGTGCCGCGTTAGCGACGTCGTGGGGGAGGAAGGAAAAAAAAGAGAGAGAAAGGGAGACTTTACGCCGTGGTCCATGATTCACATTTATTACGCTTTTTGCCGTCGCCGTGAACGCGCGGACGCTTGGATCGCACGCGCTCGCCGATAAAGCGGCTCGCGGCGCGGCGCGGGCGCAATTTTGTTTGCACTCGCACTCGCGAGATTAATAAGTCACGTTACTCGATTATCGGCCGTCGGGAAAAACACCCGGGGCTCTTGAGCGAGAGAGAGAGAGAGAGAGAGGGAGGGGAAGCGAGAAAAAAATATATAGAAAAGAGGGGGCAAAAAATCGAAAAACCGCTGACGCTCACCGACGGCATTTTGCCACAATCCGGTCACGTTCTGCAACCTTGTGCCACCCTCCCCTCCCCCCTCCGTCTGCCGTTAACCCTCCGTCCTCACTGGATGGTGGTTCTTCTATTTCCTTTTACGCCGACCAATTTACGAGGCGGCGGATTCGCTGTCGCAATTGCACCGCCGTCCTATCGGCCCGCTCAGGAGGTGAGCGGAGCTGAAGAAAGGAGTTTCTTTGAGTCGTAAATGGAAGAATTAAATATTTAGATGAGAGAGAGACGCATTCTCTCTCTCTCTCTCTCTCTCTCTCTCACTCTTGCTCTCTCTCTCTCTCTCTCCTGTCGGGAACGCGAAGGTGGCGGCTACCACCGAAGGAGTGGTGCTTGGTAGGCGAAACGGTGACGAAAGCGGGTGATAAAGGAAGAAAAGGGAGCGCATTCGCGTCGCATAAAACGGGATGTTGTCAAAACAACGTGTATCGAAATTCTGTCAACTTCGCCATTTTGGACTGTTTGCAAGTCGACTAGAAATTTACCTCATGGTTCTGATCAGAGGTCGATCCTGGTCAGTTATTTGCTTCGCACACCGCGAGGGGAAAGATATCTGAAAAATATTTATTTGGCGAGTACCAGTAACATGTCTACTTTCATTCAAGTAGAATAAACAATTGCTTTCGTGTGCAAAGCTAACAGCTCTTGAAAGAAGATGTATTTTCTTATTTGGGGAATATTTCACATCAGTGTGAGAGTAAAGATGTTACCAGAATGCCTACCCTCGAATAAATATTGTTTATTTCTTGGTTGCTTTGACGCGAGATGTGTGCAAACGCGTACGCTCGCGGACGTGATCGGTGAGGTGGACGAGCTGCGAATCGGCGGGCGAAATTCGAGCGCGACTCGACGTCTCGCAAATCATCGACGCTTCGGACGCGAAGGAAAAAAATATTCGCGGATCGTAAAATCCGCGCACGCGAATTTAACACGTTCATTGCTTTCGTCGCACACGCATGACGCACTCATCTCTCGCGAGAGCTCAACGTCACATACCTGTGACAGCGATAATTCTATGTTTACGTGAACTTAACAAACGCTTGGCAAATAAAGCGCATTAATAATAATATCAGTAATACCAACAACAATAATAATAATAACGATGATGATAATAATAATAATAAATTGACACATTGCGGACCGTGGATATATTATAGCTGTAATGTTTCATTCATACAATTGAAACACACAATTAATGAGTATCGCCGCTGGTAATGTTTTTAGTATGATACTCATTATATATAACGAATATACTAAATAATACGAATATACTAAATAATACGAATATGAATAATACGAAATAGCATTTCGTGAAAAGATATCAAACAAAATTCGACAGACGCGTCGCATTTCATCCTTTCAAAGAGACGAATAGAAGTTTCTGGTCCTCTCCAGGCTTCAGAAACTAAACACGATTCGCATTTTTCGTTCGCAACGCGTTAAGTCTGTTTTATATTATTACGTTAAAAATTACGAATTAACCTGTGAGGACGGCTCCCGAAATGAACGGTGATAGCGAACGTGTTAAATGAGCGGAGAACTTGCCGTGATGGTGTTTCTCTACCTCGACGTTCACACACGGGGATCTGTCCCCGACTAGAAATTTATCCTACGGTCCTGATCACACACGCCCACGATCCCAATTGGTTATCTGGTTTGTGCAAGGTTATCGGGCTCTGATTATTAATAATCCTTGTTAATATATAATGAGATCCTCATTGCCATGCTGCGTTACATTACTCAGCAGAATCCAATAACATCACTTTACACTTTCTAGAGGAAAAGAAATAGTTGATCTAACTAAAATTATAGGTCACTTTTGGTCGCAGCCTTGATTACTTTTTGGTTGTCCAACATGAAAATAGTTGTGTGTGTGTGTGTGTGATAAAATTATTTATCACTAACATTACAGTAGAATTTAATTAAAAAAAATGATTTTCTTGAGCATAATTTATAGTAATTATTTCTCTGTGTGATTATATTTGCAAATATCATTCTTTTGCTCAGTGTTCTTCCTTATCTGTCCATCTCTCTCTTTTCGTAGCTGAAGTTAGGACCGGCAGAGGAATTATACCTCCACGTCTATCATTAATTGTTATTTCGGCAATCGTAATTTCGTCCCGGGCCGTTTCCTTCTCGAGAGGTCGGAGCGGCCTGTTCTCGCATTCGTAAGCGTCGACAGTGCAACTTCTGCCCCTTTTCCTTCACTTCTCCGTCGTGCCTGCCGCGCTCCACCGACCCGACCGCCTTGAAAACTTTTTTCCTTTGCGGGAAGAGATTACGTCGCGTCGAGGAAGGACGAGATCTGTCACGTTGGTGTGAACGCACGATAAGACATATAGTCGCTCGAAAAGTCGAACGCTCTCTTTTTATCCGCTATTTTAATTTCGTGCCCGCCTCTTCCGCGCGATGAAGCGCCGCACGACATCCGGGTTACGAGGAGGTCATATTTCGCGCATGAGGGATTCGTCTTAGGGAAAAAATTAATTTTACGGAGAAAGACGAAGGGACAGAAGAGCAGAGAGATGGATGGGAGGACGTTGGAAAAACTTGAAAGATCCTTTTCGCGGACCGAAATGCGGTTCAGCGGCATTGGGTGATCGATTTTCCGGATTAACGCGTCGCTTCCCCTCCCCCCCTCCCCCCTTCTCCCGGGAACATCGAGAGGGCGCACATAATTCTACGTGTCCTGATTCGATAGTAATACAAATGGCCGTGCATGGCGCAATTTAATAATACACAAGTCTATCGGTTTATCGATTTAATCAAGCGACATAACGAAGGGTAAGGTACGGCGCAGCAATCTGAAATGTAATCAGCGGCAGTTTTGTTGCTGGAACTTTGGTCGGGGTTCATTAAGTCCCGAAGCCATTTATTTCTTAGAAGTTCCTCTCGCGATATTACGCGGATGATGAATACTTTTTCCACGATAAGCTGACAGTGTAAACAGCGGGAGTTTTAATAGGATTACGTTTTCGCGAATGAATAAACAAGCGGCTTCGCTTTTATCAGAGAGAGAAGAGAAGAGAAGAGGAGAGAGAGAGAGAGAGAGAGAGAGAGAGAGAGAGAGAGA
>NW_022639607.1:514869-532126 GCF_010583005.1 Odontomachus brunneus
GAGAGAGAGAGAGAGAGAGAGAGAGAGAGAGAGAGAGAGAGAGAGAGAAACGAACTCGACGATATCCTCGTTATCATCAAAGTAATTTTATATCGCGCGTACAAGATCGAAAAACACGACTAATCTCGCACAAAAATATATGTGTATGTGTGTATATATATGTGTGTGTGTGTGTGTAGGTATGTGTATTTTGGGAATATGAAAAATCCATGTGCGCGAATGTTTACACTGAGGGAAAATATATCTAAGAAATAAAAAAATATTCGGTGTGTACTAATAATATAAATTTACTTATACTAATGTAAAATATTTTTCAAATAAAAAAATATACATTCTCTCAAGATCTTACACGGGAAAAGAAATTTCGTTGGATCAACCAAATTTCTGTTGGAATATAAACGATCTAGAAATCCCGGTTTGAGGTTACTGGAATGCTTATTGGATTATTGGGATTACTTCGAGTTAATAAGATTTCTGGCTCGCTGGATCAACTTATTGCAAATTACCAACGTGTTATGAGATGTGTTATGTACCTGTGGACAAAATTTCGGAGGTTTTTTAATTTTAGCGAGAGAATTTATTCTCTTCTATAATAAATCCTCCTATGAAATTCTTCCATTGGAAAACAAGTTCTCCCACTGGACAAAACGGCGAGTTCATAAAAAACTCACTTTAAAAATACGGATAACCTTCTTTTCAAGAACTTTAATTACTTCAATTGTTTGTAAACATCACAGTCCGAAGAGCTGGTACACAGTCGAATATATTCGAAGCAGCCACGGCGGAAATACTTGAAGTAATTAAACGTGACTCTCCTCTTTCTGCTAATCAGACCTTCCCCTCGTAGAATGCTTCGTCCAGACAGTCGTGTATTGAGACGGACGAGGGATAGACATACAGTCGCGGGTCGTTACATTACTCTGTAATGTTAAATCGCGACGTTGCACACGCGTCGGAATTATTACGTCGCGTAAAACGTTGTACAATACTGTCAATAATTTCTCGCTTACGCGACTGTCACTCGCGCACGCTCCATTCCGGGACGACACATTTCACCGAGCTGACGAGCATCTCTTCCTCCTCCTCCCTCCTCTCCTCGTCACGATCTCGCTTGCCCATCGCAGACAGTGCAATATTAAATGAACGTATATTAACAGCGTCGGGAGCCGGCGAGAGATCCATGCGATAAACGCGCGTCTCTTTCGCCGAATCCGAAGTGCGCTTTTCTCCCTCGGGCCGGCTGAAAAATTGTCACGCGGCCGACGCGTTCCCGATGGCTGAGACTCATCCCCGTAGCGCTCGGACGTTTCAGCCACTGTTTAGCCGAAAAAGTGTGAATGTGTGTGAATGTATGAGTGAGAGAGAGAGAGAGAGAGAAAGAAATGAAAAAAAGAACGAAGCCAACGGGGAACACGCGACACGACGGTGGCGGTGATGGTGATGGTGGCGGCGCGGCGGCGGTTCCTCACGCGTCGATTAAAATTTAACAAACTCCGGGAAAAAGGGGAATCTCGACCGGAATAAAATAACCTCTATCGCGGTGCCGGCGCGCTACATCGCCGCGTGTCTCCTCTGTATAATACCGTATTTTTCCACGTCCCGGGATTTTATCGCGCGACGGACGTGGAACTTTTTTCCGCGAGTGCAGGCGCGTTCAGCCCCATCCCCCTCTCTCTCTCTCTCTCTTTCTTTCTTTCTCTCGTCCGGTCGCGAGAGATCAAACATTAAATTCTAAATGAAAAAACCAGCCGCGGCGGCGACGGCGGCCGGACGGGTGAATTCGGGATTTCAGATCGAGCGGATCGAGCGCGGTGAAAAGGTAAGCCGGGGGTAGGAAAAGAGAGAGAGAGAGAGAGAGAGAGACACGGAAAGGTCGCGGGGTCAAAAGAGCGCACGGGATCGGTCGGAGAGCACGGACGCAAAAAGAAAGGCGTAAAAGTGAAGCAGTAAAACGCGAGAGGAATCTCCACAGAAGAGAAGGTGGATGGCTCGATCGTCGTTGCAACGAGCGCGGGCACGGGGGAAAAAATGTTTGAAAATATCTTTGGAAATTGTGTGGACGGTCGAGTTATTCGGCGCGCCGGCAGCGCAACGGAGTTATAACCATGCTACTTTCGGGGGAACTTGTTAAAAGACCTACTGGCTTGCGTCCCGGCTAAGGGATCGTAAAAGAAAATGATTCGAACGAGAGCGTGCGCGCGCGCGCGCGCGTGTGTTTGCGAAGGGGAGGAAAGGAATCGTTGAAGAAGAGTCGTGTGTGCAAAAGAAAACTCGAACAGAAGCGGGAAAGCGTAGCCGATGCGTTATTTGTATTTCTTTTCAGTGGCGCGATTGTATCGCGTATTTCCTTGTCAATGCGAGCGACGAATGCGCTGGCGCGTGCCCGCGGCAAAGGGAAAATCGCGTGGCGTTACGCGCGTATATATCCCCTTACCTTTGCGATTTTTATTCGTCTGGTGCGCGTGTGCGTGAGTGCGCCATGTGCACCGTTTCTGTCTTTGTCTGTCCGGCATCTCTCCGATTCTTTTCCATCTTACCGTGTCGTTATCGGCTTTCCCTTCGCACAGAGAGATCGGATACACACCCATCGAAAACACACACACACAATCGTTGCGTTGTGCGAGAACACATACGCGACACGTAATTTTGAGCAAAATATAATCTCTTCAGTCACTCGCGCGCGAGTCATGGCATTTTACGAAGAAAAACACCGCGGAGAAATTAAGGGCGCGTCGCGCGCACCTGCCTGAATTATTCTCCTCGTCAGATTGATCGTTAATGAACAAGTATCGGCGCCCGAAGGCGTTTCCTTAAAACACGCGCGCGAAAGAGCGAGCTACTGCTGACGGGGAAATGAATATATAACGCGCCAGCTCGTGCAAAGTGCGCAATGTTATAGTAAAAAGCGTTATTTTGAGCCGCGCGCGTAACACCTGTATAATTATTCCTGCAGCTTCACGCTCGGGTTCGCATTTTGAATACCGTCGGCGAAAATACGCGGGCGGAACTCCGATACGGCTGCGTATCAAAGAGAGTTGCGGATACACGCGAAACCGTGTTGCCTCACCCTTGCGATTTTTATATGTCCTCCCTTCTCGCGCCCTCGTGATTTCCGCAGCTACAAAGCGACGAGGAACCAAGGAAGTTTCCGGCGTATATCCCGAGGAGATAAAGGCAGACGAAGGGCGCGGGAGTTAATCGTTAAGCCGCGGAAACACCGCCGAAGATAACAAGAGGAAATACGTTATCGTGTCGCGACGTTGGTAACGTTGGTAAGGATATTTCCCGATAAGGATTCGCGTTTCTGTACACACAGCGTGACTTTTGACATCGTATGAAAAGAGAAAGAGAGAGATAGTATACTATGAGGAAAAATAGCTAAAGAATAAAAAATACTTATTCACGCCAAGTGCTGATAGCATATTCGCATAAATCTAGGTTTCTTTTTTATGAAAAGCAATGGTCCTAGAAAAATATGTGCTTTCTCATTTGAAAGAAATATTTTCGAATGTACCATACATATTAGTACAATATGTTATTAGTACCCATTGGATAAATATGTTTTATATCTTAGATATTTATTTCTCACAGTGTATTATAACTTTTTTCATGAAATTCTTTTTTTGTCACGCTTTCTGTTAACGTTCAGGAATAAACTGTCAGTACAGGAGGGAACCTTACGCCAAAAATTACTATAGAATTTTGTAGTCGGGTAATAGATCGATATTCTGCGGCAATTTGTGATCTTTTCATCTTTCATATATGTATGCTATTTATATTTCAAAAACTGAAGGGTAGTGTTAAAAAGTTTGCTATGTTCCCCGCGAAACTTACCGTGTATCTTAGCAAGATAGACTTTACTGACAGTTTTCTCCCGCGCTGCTAGAAGTATAATGGAATCGAAAAGAATGTATATGAAAAAAATTATAACATCTTTTCCGTGTAGAGTTTATCTTCCGCTAAGAAAAACGGTGAATTTTTTAACAGACCTTAGTTCCTGAGATACAAATAGCAAATATTTATATTTCTGTTTCAGGCAGAATGCTGAAATATTCCACTCTTTCAAAAGAATTTTATTTCGATCTCTGTTATAAAATTCTCTCCGTGTACGTCTCATAAGAATAAGCGATCGCGCGGAATTTTGTTCTTTGCTGACCTCGCGTGCTCTAACAAATTGACATTAATATCACGCTTGTTGCGACATCGCAACGGGGAAACTCTTCCTGTTTCTCTCTCTCTCTCTCTCTCTCTCTCTCTCTCTTTCTCTCTCACAAAAACTATTCGCGGATTCGAACGTTGCGCCTCGAAACAAACGCCTTTGTCAGCTCGTCCTCCTACGACATTCGGCCGCAAGACTACTGATGATTCTGGGGCGACCGCGCGGGCGGCGCGAAACTTGGCGAACTTAATTAATTTTCCACAATACGGTGCTCCCACGCACGGTAAGTTTATCATACACTAAACGCGGCGACAACGGCTCTGGAAAATGGCCTACTCCGGCGCTTTTCGTGTCCGCGCTCGTCACAGGCGAACCTAAATCTTCGCCTCGCACGATTCTTGACGCTCGCGTGCGTTCGATCGAGCCGGAACCCATCCAGCCGCCCACCTATCTAGCCCATCTAGCCACGTCGTAAAGAAAAATACGCGTCAGTTTTAAATCAGCCGGTCGCTTCCGTCGAAGCGCCCGACGGTATCCCGGAGGAGGACACGAGCGGAAGGCAAGAAGACGAGAAGAAGAAGCGCAGAAGCAAGGGAGGAAGGTAAAGCGGAGGAGGATGAGCAGGACCGTGCAAAGGTCGGACGATTGGAGGAAAGCGATGGCGGAAGAGAGGGCCAGGAGCTCGGCTCGTCGGGTCACGTAGAACGATAAATCACGCGGTTATGGCGCGCTCACACGTACACACGCGAGGATACACGTGAACTTGAACCGCGCGCGCGGTTCACCGTTTCTCACGTGTTCGGGAACCGACGCGCGTTAGCCGCGTGGAAAATGCACATGCACGTGCACATATGTGTACGTATATCCATACGCGCGTACTCGGTATTCATCCTGGCGCGATACCGACGAGCCTGCCCCGGCTGTTCTCGAAAACTCCCCCGTCGTTAGCCAAATTGATATCGTTCCCCGACCGAAAGTTCGGCGGCGCGAGGCAGCGTCTCCGGTAGGCGGCGCGAGGCAGCGTCTCCGGTAGGCGGTAGTCTCGGGCTCTTGTGCGTCCCCTAAGTACGTGATCCTGCGAGGATGTGTGCGCTAACACGTCGGCGAGGAAGAGAGGTCCTCGCGGAACATTGCACTCGATGCATTAAGCTTGCTGTCGCGCCGACTGGCTAGCGTGCAGCTTGATTGTATATTATGTTGCAGTGTGAAGTATTGTAATACCGTGCACTGAGAGAAAAATACTTGGGAAGAGAGAAAAAATATTTACTCGGCGGGTCGTAATTCATTTGTGAATTCGGCCACGGCATCTCTATTTGTTGACGTTTTCTTTTTAATTTCGCGAGCATGTTTTTATAGTTAATACATAGTATAAAGCATTTTGTATTCGATTAATTCTTGTACCTGTGGTAACTAGTTGAATTTGATCGACATTCCGTTCAAACTTACATCTACCCCCCTTAATATGAAATATTTTTCAGATAAGAAAATATACATTTTCTTAAAACCTTGGCTTCACATAAAAGCAATTGTTTGTCCTATATCGGTAAAAAGATTTGAATTTAAGGGAATATGTTATTTGTATTTATCGAGTAAACATGTTTCATTTCTTGGATATTTTTCTTTCGGAGTATAATATATAACTTAATAAAAATATAGTATGTGTCTGTTGGGTCTATAAGACCCAACGAGTACTCAATCGCTCACCAATTTTCGTGAAAAGTTTAGCAAAATTTCAAAGTAACGTCTGTTTACAGATTTTCATTTTACTGCCCTGCTATTTTATAACTGAGATTTTTTTAATCTATGGAAACAAACATTGATCTTCAACAAAGTTATGGTAACTCAAAGTTGTCTAATAGACTCAGATTATACTGTGTGTCTCAAAAAATATGACTACGCGTAAAGTCCGATCTACACTATGCTCTTTGCTTCCTGCTTCTTTCTCTTTATCTCTTTCTCTGACTCAAACCTTAAGCTTTAAGCCAGAAAAAGACAGAAGACAAAAAACAGAATGCAAAGAGCATATTGCAGATCAGGCTTAAGAGTTATACACGACAGTAACATATGACACAACATTGTATTATTGTGATGTTAGTGTTGCAACTCTACCGCAATATAACAAAATGTTATACAATGCCAGACATGACAGAAGCTTCCAAGAGAGGTCTGAAAAAAAGCAGACGGTTCGATACCGGACAGTATTGTTTCCGGAGTCCCATTATAAGCGCGCCTCGAATCCGCCGGTTCGCCCATCCTCCCCTCATCGTCTTCCCACCCCCGTTTCTCCACAGAGGTCTTTGTCAACGGCGACGCCAACGCCCGGAGCTTCCGAGAGCGCGAGGGCTTCTCGATGAGAGCGAGACTAAAGGAACGAGGCAAGAACGGTAACGGCATTACGAAACGCGCGGCGTCTCCGCCAGGAGTTAGACGGCAGGTCCCTTCCCGCGCGTCATTGTGCCGCAGTTCCTCACGGAAATTAGAAAGGTTACTCGGGGGTGAAGTGTCGCGAATGTGTGTCGGTATATCGGGACGCGCGAGCGCCGACGAGTCCGGCAAAATGCATCGTTCGCGATTCTTTTCCGCCGGAGAAGTTCTTTTCCCCACTCTGAGCAATTTCGCACTCGATGTAGTGTAATCACATGATGTATTCTATTACCGCGTACACACGGGAGAAAAATTTCAGTTTGTGCTACTGAACGGCGAGACCAGACACAAAGCTCGCTAACGAGAACTAATATCTCTATTACCAAAAATATTCGTTTGAAAATCGATTGTGATAACTGAGGGCAATTGGCGGTATAGTTATGTAAAAATGACCCAACTCGCATTTGAAATGCATTTTTACGAAAATGAAAATTCGATACATGATTTAAAAAGTGCAAATAGCATTGAAGTTCTTCGCAGTCGTTCAAGAGGATAAGCATGATCGACTTTCTTCTCTTTAAGGGTATTCACTGACAAGCTTAACACTTAAAAAATAAAAAAGCGCAATTAGTAAAAAATAAATAAAAACTATTTTTATTTAATTTTAAATGCTCTAAAATAGGGCTTGGATCTTTTTTGTTTCATGTAAAAGACGTGTGTTGTTACCATTGGTAAAAAAAACTCGAAAAACGTATTTTTGTGTTGGATCATTCTCGTATAATTATAGCCAATTGGGACTCTGAATAGAAACAACCGAGTTTTCCATCTGGTCATTTAGCAACAGAAAATATAGCTACTAAAAGAGTTGTTTTTTCTATGTAAGAAAAACCGTGCAAGTCTTTCAACTGTCCCCATTTCTCAAATTAAGACAATCCAATGTTTCGTCTCCTCTGCCGCGCAATATCGTGTCTGTCCATCTCATTCGACTTCTTTCACGAGAGACATAACTACTCCCGAGTAATACAAAAGAGCTTTAAGCATGAAAATATTTTCATATCCCTTTCCGATATTCCACTTACACAGGAGAAAATGAAACAGAGAGAGAGAGAGAGAGCGAGAGAGAAAGACAGAGAGAGAGAGAGAAAGAGAGAGAGAGAAGCAGAGGAAAAAGCGATCAATGAAATATAGTAGCGTACCGAAACGATATCTTCTGCGACGCTAATACTTCCTTGTCGAACGTAAGCGTGCGCACGCGAGCGCGGGCGATCGAAAAGCACGGACGAAAGAAGCAGTCTCGCGAAATAATCCATCGCCGATAGCGAGAAGCGAAGCGGAATATCCGACGACGTAATCCGGAAGATCGGTGACATTTCCCTAAGCGACGCGAAGCGGACGCCGTATAGCCGTGAAATCCCCGTGTTCGGTCCGCCGTGAAGCACCGCGCCCTGGCTGGCTGGCTGGCTCGCTTGTTGGCTTGCTTGCTTGCACGATGGCCGCGCGTTGCAACGTATATAGGCAAGAGAATCGCTGCAACACGCAAGGAGCTCGAGAGAACGACGCGATCCCGCCGGGCGGACGGACAGACGCGAGAGGGAACCGACGGCCCGGAGTATAGAGTGTGCATCGGGATCGATAGTCACCGGCGTCGCGGTCCGGCTACCAAGATGAGCGGCGGCGATGCCACCGTTGTCTCCGTGCGCCGACAATCTCATGCATTGTGAGCATTACCCCCCGGACTACCCCCGCCAAGGCACGAACTCCGGCGGTCATGGAAAGGATCTTGGATCGACGCACACATCGCCGTCGCCGCCGCCTCCTCCGAGGAGCGAGCCTATCAGATATTTGCAGGTCGCAAACCGAGTTGCTACCATGGGACCGCGACGGTATTGTCCGATGATGATCGTGATTCATGGTCGTGCGCGCTATGATGGATCGCTTAACCACCCTTCGCACTTGGCATACCGAGAGCGCGCGGCTCGCTTCCGGGCTTTCCCCGGAAGCCTCTTCTCTCCCCCCCCTCTCTCTCTCTCTCTCTCTCTCTCCTTCTCTCTCTCTCTCTCTGCTTCTCTATTCTCCCTTCTTTCTTTGAAGAAAACTCGGACGAGATGACACGTTTTTCAGATTTCTGAGGTAGTGACTGATCGTTGTGAGATGATTGACTGCACGTAAACGTAACAGAGACCACATTCTTTTGTGTTTTTCTGGCCGCATGAATTTTGTCAATTGTATATTTTGTTCTAACAGCCGAAATACGAACACGTTGGCCATCTTGTCTTGGTATCGGGATGGGTTGGCTAGCAACTTGGGGTATAGACTCGTCAGAATAGACTGCGTACTCTGAACGGACGGCTGATAAGATTAAAGGACAGAGATATACGCTAAGTTAAATGCTTTCTCTGTTACATAGTACTCGTGGGCCGATGTAAGAAAAATAGACGAGAGAATGGAAGAAAGAGAGGCCGCGTTGAACATATAATCGCTTTTCCTCAAGTTCTCCCTACCAAGCGAACCATTACGGACAAGGAAAGTATTTCATTCTTTATCGCTCTTCTTTAGTAATGCTGACTTCATTCCCTCTGCAGCAATGCGCAGCAATTCTATTCTATATGTCTATGACTCGGCGCAAAAGAACACCACATGTAAAATGTGTATCTCTTCTGATTAATAGTTCCGGGGTCTCCGCCCCCGGACGTTCCTCCCTCAGAGTTTCTTGCCAATCTTTGATACGGGCCAAGAATGGAAGGCAGAGAGTCTTCAATCCTAATCGTTTTATGAATAAAAGCTGAGTTTATTGCCCAAAATAGTGTGTATCATTACGCTTGCAGGAAATTTCATTCCAACTAATAACACTCAAGTTTCTTCACTCGCGATGGAGAATATTAACACGGAGAATATTAACACGAAATGTCGAGACGCTCGAAAACGTGCTCGGCAGCTTCTGAATCAGCTTTTCCTACTTTTTAAGTGCCATATCATTCCGATTTTAATGAAACTCGGGGAAAGGTTCCAAAGGAGATCTTTTGTCATTTCGTTTCTACTGTTCCTCTCACGATAGATACACAAGCGAAGCACATAGCCAACACTCGGGCCAGCCAATTGGACCCGATCTACTCTTGGTCTCCTGATATCCAGAGATGTATGAAATTTATTGTACAAAATGTGTCCCGTGGAATGATTTTTGCGGAAAATATGAACGGAACGGAATCGATACGAAGCGCAGGAGTCACGATCCCACACACACACACACATATACCTGACGTGCAAATCTCAGTGCAAGGTATCGAGGCCACGGTAGCTACTGTGCCGTATCGGCATTACAGACAAATTCCTTCATACGTCGTGTATACGGTAACGGCGGGCACGATACTGCTCTATCGCCACGCGGCGATAAGAAGACGTTTCGAATTCAAAGCCGTCGATATACTTATACAGAGGTATACCGCGATTCTCACCGTCGGTCCCCGAAAGTATCGCTGTTTTATATCCGTTGGCATGCGTTGCTCACCAAGCGTAACCGTTTCTGCAACTCTTTTAACGAGTGCCTATCTCTATTTCCTTCTTTTTGCCTTTCTCTCTCTCTCTCTCTCTCTCTCTCTTTCCATCTCCATCTCTCTCCATCTTCCTGAACGACGATACGCACGAAACGAATTGAATACATAACGCCGAAAGAACGGAATGTTACCGTTTCTTTATGGACGGTTGGTTATTACGCCCAACGGTGTCTACGCTTGCCAGAAAATTGGCAAGTTGTATGGCTACATGGCAGAGAGAGAGAGAGAGACGCGACGCAGTCGTCGCGCGTGTAACGGTCGCTGTAACAATAATCTCGTAGTTTTATTACCGTCGCTTTTTGTTAGCCTCGCCGTCGAATAGCGCTGTTAGATTTATAATACTGTAAATCACGTTTGATACCGCCGCGCCGTGCCGTTGTCGGTTGGCACACGGTAGAACGTTGTCTGCTCTCTCACGCCGCCGCCGCCGCCGCCGCCGCCGCCGTCGCCGGGATTGCGGTCGCCGCGAGGAAAGAGCGAACTGCAGCCGGTGAAACGTAACCTCGATTGTTCGCGGATATAATGGGAATTATTAATTATTAGATATGTTTATTATCGCGCCATGCATTATTTAATAACACGCGATCATAATGCATTAAAATGGATTGACCCAAAAACCGGAAGACATTTGAATCGAAGTCGCGCAAATAACCCGACGCGAACGGACGGACGGACGGATTAGAGTCCCTGGAAATAAGAGTCTGGCCCGTGTTGTCCTATTTTTCGATTGGTTTGTGGTGTGGAATATGCGGAACCAATCAGTGACCGACCGAGCATGCGGAATAATTGAACAGCAGAAACCTGGAAAACAAATGTAACAATATGTTTTCACTCGAGAGAACAAATCAATATTGCAAAATGTTATTTAACTTTTATTAAATAATCTGAAAAGTCACGAGAGTACTACATGAACGCACACAATATTAAATTAAATTAAATCTATTTTGGTGATGATAGAGCTGATGTTACAACAGGTTATACTTTATTGTTATCATTTTCACAATTTCTGTTCTCATGATCTTTTCTGCGAAATAATTAATCACCTGTTTGATAATAATTCAAGAATTTTCTGATAATTATTAAAACGTCATTGGAAGAATGATTTGTTCTATGCACTGGTCTATTCTCTCTGTCAAATAAGTTCCTAAATTTTCGACCCTTTTTTCTCTTCAACATTAAATAAACTGCGCTCTGAAAGCTGAACAGTCAGTTCAGCAATAGAAGACGAGCTGTATGTACGCACACGTCAGTTAGTCCACGCCATTTTGTACGAAACCAGCAACACCGGTCAGACTCTTACTTCTAGGACTCTTATTCCAGGAGGGATGCGTTCGACGAAATCGCTCGGTGATTTGCGACACGACGGGGCGCGTCATCGTTCCGCGTCCGCGAATTTATGCGTTTCCCCGGGCGAAGCTCGGCTCGCGTTCCGCGCCGCGCCATGATAAACCGCTGGTCGCGGTTAGAAAATTTTAAATGAATTTCCTGCAGTACGAATGTTTGACTTTGGTCGGAAAATAAAACGCCCACTCCCGGGACGTAAAGAACAGCCCGCGTAACCCCGTAGCAAACACAGCGGAGCCAATATATCGATTCGTCGGCGGTGGCGGCGCGGCGGAGGAGGTGGAGGTGGGGGTGGCATCGACGGCGCGGGGTGAGCGGAGAAGGAGTATCGGCTGAAATTTTCGCATGATATCGAGAATCACGGGAAAGCTGCTCTCTCTCTTTCTCTCTCGGGCCGGTGCACTCGCCGAGAAAAACGAAGCGCAGAGAGAGAGAGAGAGAGAGAGAGAGAGAGTCGATATATTCCCTTGGAAAATGTCTTTCAGGAATCGCAGGCACTGCTACCGCCGCCGCCTGCATCGCCTCCACCGCAGCTGCAACCGCACAGCCGCCGTGAGCTCGCCGCTGAGACTTCGTTACATCGTACATACGTCTCGATTGCGAGGGCCTATTTCCTGCGTCTCATCGACGGATGCAAATATCCGCGAAGAAGCGAGTACGCCGACGTAGCGGCGGCACCGAGCGTGCATATGTAACGCACGTTGGTCGGCTATTGTAACGCGATACAATCTCTCTCTCTCTCTCTCTCTCTCTCTCTCTCTCTCTCTCTCTCTGTCTTTGCTTCTCTCCTTACTGCCAGACAGTAGTTGTTCGGCTGCACAATCCTATTTGCCAAGCAATCGGCTACCGCCGGCGAGCGGTTCGTGTAATCCCTGCGGGCTGCTGCCTCGCCGCCACCACTTCCGCTATTCCTCTCACGCTTTCTCTCTCTCGCAGTTGCGGTAATGCGAGTTGCCGGAAGCCAGCTCGAAACTCGGCGATTTTCAGGGTCGCGGCACCGGCGTCCCGACGACCTCTCAGCGTCAACGCGAGGATACGCGCCGCATGCGAACACCGAGGTGGAGAACGACTCGGTCTCATTGGCTAAAGCGGCTGAGCGCGATCTACGCCGAAACTACGTCTTTATTAGAGCGTTTGGATTCCACGTGAAGGGGTGATCTCTGCCTTCTCTACCTCTTGGTAGCCGATAACGCGGCACGACGGCGGTGAGACACGACGTACTGTCGCCGCGGTACACCGCCACTGCGGATCCTAGATTACACGTCCTAGTTAGCTCCTAATGTCGCGCCTGTGACGGCCGGGTATCGCCCGTTGGCTGAATGTGCGACGCGCTAAATTGTCTGGAAGGTAATTATCGACTCCCGAGCGCGAGCGCCTTGTCGCTCGGCAGACACTTATTTGTACGCCGATCGCCCGGGAATCCCCGGGGAAAGCCGCGTCAGGTTGCTATCACACGAGCGGTACACGCGCGAAAAGTTTTATAGTAAAAGATCACTGTACGATTTCGTCACCGAGAGAAACAGATCGACGTTCTGCAGTAACTCACGGTCCTTTCATCTCGTGCTACTTATATTTTAGTAACTAATGTGCTATATTAAAATACTTGATGTTTCCAACGAAGTTTATTATGTTCCTTAGTAAGATAGATCTTACAATATATTCCTCAGATAATATACACTGTCAATATACACTGTCAGAAACATAGTAAAATTGAAAAGAATTTATATGAAGAAAACTATAATATCCTCTCCGCGTGAATAAACATTTGTTATTTCCTATTTTTTCTCTCAATGTACTAGTAACATATTAATTTAAATCTAAATTTTCTCTTATTTAAATGGATTAAACAATTGCTTTCACAGAAAGATGAGAGTTGAACAAAAAATATATTTTCTTGAACAATATTTTTTCTCAGTTTAAAAATATGTATATGTACAAGTAAATATATATTATTAATACCCGCCGAATAAATATTTTCTATTTTTAGATATTTTTTCTCCCTTTTCTGAGGGTTCTGAGGGTGTAGGTAGGTAAGTGCTTTATCATGCTACAACACAGCGTGTGGTTCTTATCGTTTGTCTTCCTTTTCTTTCTTTGGTACTTTCAGAGGCTTGATAATATTTATTAGCTTGTTTACGTTGGCTAAAAAAATGTGTCGCTATTATAATTCTTTTGCTTAATCCGTTATAATTTTGGAGAGGCGGACGTTTGCGCGCTTTTAATATCGTGGATTATAAGAGGCGTAGAGGGCGCAAGGGAAAATTCGCGCTTTTACAGCCAGCGGAAGAAAGATTGCAACACTTTTACCTCGATGAATTTCGGAACACATTCGGTATCCAATAGGAGAAGTTGTTTTTTTCGTGATTCTCGGAAGATAAATTTTCCTATCAGATATTGGATACGCCCTGAAATTCATCGAGATAAAAGTGTTGCGACCTTCCCTCCATTGACTGTGTAAAAGTGCAAACCGATCCCGACGAAGATCGAAACGTTCGCGCGATATTCCTTCGACTAATGTTCGCTTTTGCTTGATCTTTTTCGATTATCCAACCGTTTTTCTCTTCAACGTTAGGTAAGCTGCGCTCTGAAAGCTAAACAGTCAGTTCAGTAATAGAAGACGAGCTGTATGCACGTACTTATATGGCAGCTAGTGCGCGCCATTTTGTACGAAGCCAGCAATGCCGGCCAGACTCTTACTTCTAGGACTCTTATATTTACTCACGTAGCGTAGTTACTAGATATTCGACAAATGCCTCGATTTCTTCGTGAAAGGGTCCCGGTTCGACAATTCCGTACCATTTATCCACGACTCATTTACGACAACTTCCAAAGTTTTGGCGTAATACTTGCAAGTATCAACGACGACACGCCGACGAGTCGTCCGCGAAATCGGCGATGAACAATGCGCGCGAGGATTGCTTTTTGTTGCACTTGCCTACGTCGATTCGTTCGCGAGTTCGCTTGGAAGTCCCGGCTTGCTCGCTCGCGCTGTTGACGAGCGCCGCCGCCAGATGGCGCCAGCGCGCACGCTGGACACTGCACACCGGTCCAGCTGCTTCCGAGTGCGTCGTGGCGGCGACCACGTGACCGTCGAACAGCTGACGCGGCCGAGGCAAGGCCGTCTGGCGCGACGTGAGCAGGCACGTGTCGCGCGTGCCGTTACGTCATGGCATTTACTATCGCTTCCGCGAACGCGCCGCCATTGAACAAGCGCCGGCGACTGCACGATGCAGCGCCCGAGCGATCGAGGGCGCAGCTCAATACGGCCGCCGACAGCTTCGCTCTCGGGCGTCGTAACGGCGTGAGGGAGAGACCGTTGGAAAGCTGAGACTGTCGCGTACTCGATAGACGTACTCTCGCTCCCTTTTCATGCGAGGATTCAGGAGATGCTGAAGCTGAAAACTTTACCGGCAGAATACTGACATTTTTCGGCAATGTTTACGTCATATTGGCTGTACAGAATTACAAATGCTTTCACGCAATAAAAGTGCGTGCAAAAATTAATAGGAACATACGTGTAATTTTACATTGAGAAAGAATATATTTCAAGCCAAAAAAATATACATTTTCTTGAAACTAGTTTTTCATAAAAACGACTGTTTATTCTATTTAAACGAGAGAATTTAGATTTTAATAAATATGTTGTTAGCACCCGGCGGATAAATCTTTTTATCTTTAAGTATCTTTTCTTAGATAGTGAAGAATGTCATGGTTCAACGTATACAATTATTATTTGCATCTGCCCTAAATTCAGCAATCTCGCTTTCGGCTTTAAATGTTAGATTCTTGCGTTGCTCGATTAATTCTTACGCCATTTGATAACACGATTGTTCAGTTTTTAACGAACGTAAAGTGAGATTAAAAAAAGAAAAACGAATAACAACGGATATTTTTTTTATCGACATTGTTATCTCCGCGAGATCAAACTAATTTGTTGCGCGTGGAATTGTATAGGCAAAAGGTAGTACTAAAAAATGGCGGATTTAAAATCCCGGATACATTGAACGTGGCGCGTTGGCACATTACGCGGATGCAAGCGTCGCTATCCGCGCTGCGACGATTTAAACATACGTTATTCTCGCTTTCCAGCAGACGGAATGGCCGAGCTTGAAACCGTGACGCGTCCTACGCATCGCGATAATTGGCGCAATTAGATCGCGCCGATTGCGGATGCAATTAAAAGCCAGGTCGCCCCGGCGAAAAGGAAGGAGCGAGGAAATTCTTTCATCCCGAACGCTCGTATTATTGCTTTCCTGGACTTTGATTTCCGCGCGCCTTGTTTACTCGATTGATATTGGCGCGCGCACGCGTTAATTCGATAGCAGAAGCGACACGGACCGGCGACAGCGCGATTTTCGCGAACATAGCCGTGGGAAGAGCGACGGAGAGACACCCTCTTTTTTTTCCTTTTTACTTTTCACTCGGCGCGACTCTGCTTCCGCGCAGCCACGCGATTGGAGAAATGTATCGCGCGGAAATTCCAATTATTCGCGACATATTACGCAAATGAATTCGCGCTGTTAATTCACGTTTGTACGAAACGGCACGTCGAATATATTTTATACGTGTAGAGCGCCGTGCTCGCCGCTATGAAATTTTACGGCGCACGCCCCGGCGAATACCAAGTCGCTTTTTTCCCCGTTCGCGAAAATGTCGAGTAAGTTCTTCGGGATGCTCGTTGTAATTAATATTTGTTTTAAATTCAGACTCTCTTTCTATATATATATATATATATATATATATATAGAGAGAGAGAGAGAGAGAGAGAGAGATACGTATAAATGAGTACAAATGAATTTATGATGTTGATCGTGACGCAGTCAGCCCGTTACGGGGAATTCTAATTAAGTTCTAAGAAATTCATAATTACTGCTGCAATCGTAAATGCTGCCACGTTGTATAGCCGTCTGTCGCTGCTGTTCGCAAATGAAATTTGATTAAACGTACCACGCGACCGGCGTAATTAACTTCCGTGGGTCACGAAGTTCCGCTAAGCGTTCCAGCTTCCATTCTTAAAATTTGTACGCGGCTGCGTCATTTGTGTGTATACATATATATTATGCTCATTGCAGAAAACTGTGAATTATATAGCGTATTACCTCGATTTCGTTAGCGATATATATAGAGAGAGAAAGCTAGATACGAAAAGAGATCGAGCCACTTCGAGCTAAACGAAATTACACTGGCACGTTCGTTCGAATTTCTCGCTTAATTATCGTCGATTTCAATCGATGCAAATCATAATTGCTGTCGACGAGGAGAAAGAAGCACGTCGCGTCGGATTGCAGGCTCGAGTGTTGCGTCGCGTGTTGCGTTAAAGCCTGCCCCCGAGCTGACGCGTTATTCGCTGCTGGTTTCATTGGCTGCGGTATGAAATAAATTTCATTGCCGGGTGTGTGCCGTTAAGGGGAAAATTACGCGAAAAATTTCGTTGCATCGCGCGGCGAGTCGTCGCGCGACGCGGCACGGCGACGGACTAACAAGCGCTTGTTAAGCGAATGCGTAATTATAATCTAATGTAATTCGCCCCCGCGCGCGCGACGCGCCCTGCCGGCGGTCTTTGAAAGTGGAGCGTGAGTGGCGCTTAATAACGGTAACGAGCGCAATTTAATGTAATGGACGAAAAAGGAAAAGCTCCGATGTGGGGCTTACCGTCGCGTCGCTCGCGAGCGCTCCTCCCGCTGGCTGCGTCCAAGTGTTTTGAAAAGCACCGTCGAGATTAATTGCAATTAGAATTGAACGGCCGATTGGTTTAACGATCACTCCAAGTCGATCAGAGAGGAAGAGAGAGAGAGAGAGAGAGAGAGAGAGAGAGAGAGAGAGAGAGAGAGAGAGAGAG
>NW_022639607.1:532136-540312 GCF_010583005.1 Odontomachus brunneus
ATGAGAGGAGTGAATGTACAGAAACTCGAGATACTACGGTGCACAAACGCGTGTACAACCGCGATACACATCGGTATGATAGTCTTCTAGAATTACCAATTAAATCCTGAAGGTTTTTCCGTTGTAAAAAGAAAACCGTAAGCGAGTGTGCTTGAATCAAACGTGTTTCTCGGAGTCGCTACAACCGTATATTGCTACCTCTTTAGAAGATGCCGAAAACGTAAACGCTTTCTCTCTCAAACTCAAAAGAATTGGAGTTTATTATAAACTCAGGAGGTTGGTAACCCCTTGGAGTTTACAAAATAACAAACATTTCTTTGAAAAATTGTTTTCTAATCCAAGACGAATAATATGAAGCTTCTATTTGTTTATAGATATCAAAGAAAATAAGCGAGCGAGAGAGAGAGAGAGAGAGAGAGAGAGAGAGAGAGAGAGAGAGAGAGAGAGAGAGTACGCTCGAGGAAATTGTGATTAAACGCTGCACTCTTTTTCCTTTTCTCTCTCTCACTCTTTGCCACCTTGAACGCCTCAATTTACCGAAATAAAGTCGCTCGAGGAGACGACGGACGGCGAGAGGCGCTCGGGAATACCTAATCGCGAGTCCCCCGATTACACGGCAAACTCCAAATTGGCTGCAACAATCGGTGATGTGTATGCGTGTGTGTGTGTGTGCGGCTCTTGAGAGGACGCTATCCTGAAAAGCGCCGCACGAGCACTTACGATGGTAACGCCGCCGCTCCTCAGTAAAATCCATCGGCTGACGCTTGTTTTCTATTTACGGAATCGGTTCTCGAGCAACTCCTCCCTCCCCCGCCCCCGGCGCGTCGTCGGCCCCGCTCGCCCTTTGACTTGCCGCCCAGTATGTAAGCGTCGCATTGTATCGCGCGCTTTCCGCAAGTAACGGCGAGCTATTTCGCAAACATGCTCGAGCGTAACGGCGCGCGACAAGGGGCTCTCTTGTTCGCGATTTACAGTTCACCCGTGCACCGCGAGCGAGGCCAATTTCGCGAGACACAATACGGAAGGATGGAGGGTGGGAGGAAGGAATGAAGGAGAACCCTGCACGTGCGTCGCAACATCGTGGGATGTCCGGCAAAAAAAAAAAAGAAAAAAGGAAGAAAAGCAGGGGAGGATAACCGATGCTTCGTCTTTTTCGAGGGGAATACGCGGTAGGGGAGGGAGGTGAGGGAAGCACGCCTTTTCTGCGCGCCGTTATTTCTACCCGATGAGGGTTGAGTCGTGTCGTAAGGGTCTTTTTCCTCCGCCTCTCTTTCAACCACCCTCTCGCACCCTGCGCCTCCAACTCTCCTGACGACGTGTCCCTCTCTTCGCGCTTTTCTCCTCTTTCTTTCCTTCCTCCTCTTCGCCGCTCCTTGCCGGCAGCCTTGCACCCACTGCAGTTTGCGAGCATGTCGCCCGTCTCCGTACCGCCCCGCTACGTCCCAGTGCCCTTTTCTGGTCCGCGAAGAAACTTTGATTATAACCTGGCAGCTACTTCCTCGCGTAAAAGTCTGCTCGCGCGCTCTCTCTCTCTCTCCCTCTCCCCCCCTCCTCGGTTACCTTAATTAATTTACGTTAAGAGACTTCGCGGAAAGGCAGGTGTACCGTACGATTAAATGGCTTAGAGTGCCGCTAATGGGTAGTAAGCCTGGTGTACGACAACGCCGTGTCGACGACGAAGGGCGACGACGGCGGTGAGCGGGGAATCGGCGCGGTACCGTGGGAGAGGTAATAATGTGGCCGCGTGGAATGTTTATTACATCCGCGGGCAATCGCTCGCACTCGCGAACGCCATCCCCGTGTTCGCAATCGATTCGGGCACTTTCTAAATCGCGATGCCTATCGCGCGGCCGCTTCATTACGATTCGTGGCCGCGATACCCGTTCGCGAGGCTCGCGAAAAACGCGAATCGGAAAAATTGAATCGTAAATATTATCGCGCGATCGGCACGTACAAATTCGCGGGCTCGCGTTGATTTGCGAGCTCGCCGCGCCCGCGCCGGCCTGATGCGACGCGTCGTTAGTAATGATCTCGCCCCGCTCGTGTTCCGCAAAGATAAGCGCTCGTTACTGGCGCGGAGAGTGATTCGCAACTCGATTCGCCGATGTGCACGTCGGATTGGCGGCCGCGCAAACGCCTAGTTGCTGCGTTTTTTATCAATTGCTGGTTTACAGAGTGTCCGACGCGAGACACGACAAAGCTCGAGAGGTTCTCTAACGTTTTTCAAACAACCACATAAAGTCTCGGGGGTAGTTCGAAAAATGGCGGAGTACCTTCCGCTCGCTTTGATGTGTGTTCTACTCGCACACGAGCGCAAATCTTGTCAGACAAAGTGTTTTGAAGAGTGAATTTAATAATTGAATTAATTTGGAGGGAGTTCACAATATATCAAGGATTGATTTCATCTCGACGTGCACTACCATTGCGTGTATTAAAAAATATATAATTCCATTAAAAAAGAATAAAAATAAAAAAGAAAAGTCTTAAAATATACATTATCAAGAGGATTCTTCTAAATAGGAAAATATTGTAAAGTCCAAAAATGTTGGAGCCATATATAGCAGGATCCCGCTAGAGATAAGATTATATTTTTTGAAGGGACTCTTGCGATTGATGACGCGTCATATTCATGGATTCGTTACCCAAAAACTTCTTCAAAATATCCTTAATACGCTAGATGAAAATGCACATAGAAAACAATAGATGCATTCGAGAAATGTAACTCTTAAAACACATCTCTGCCTGATAAAATTCTTTTCTGTCGTCGATATTTATGGATATATTCAGCTGTCATGCGTCTCACCCTATGTAGGTGTCGTTCGACCGAATCTAACGCTCCAATGTGTACCGGTATCGGACATCTTGTTCGACGTCGCCGCTAAAAGGGTCGGGTTAAAGCTTTCTCTTCCCCCCTCTCTCTCTTTCTCTTTTTTTCTCTATCTATCTCACTATCTTCCTCTCTGTTTCTGGGCAGCCCAAAGCGACGGAAATCAATAATTGATAAGTGGAACGATTCTTCTTGTCCAACGAGCGTGTGGACTGCGATCCTCGCTCCACGGGGCGGAGTAGATTTACCGTTCCTTAAACCTCGGTGCCTACCACGACCGAGACAAAATCGCCATCGGATTTTGGCTCAAGTAGAAATCTCAGGTTGGACTTGCTTGAACCTCACGTTACATGCGATTTCATATTATTTCATCGCGCGCGTTGGAAACGACACAGGAGATGGCGTTATTCTGCGCGACATTACTGCGATAATGTTAGATTGTCGCAAAAGATTTGTCATTTTTTTATTGAATTCTCGCAGAAAGTATGGCTGTTAAGAGCAAAAGAGATAAACTGCTCACTAGGTGTCTAAAAAAATAACGAGTTAAAGCCATTTTATTTCATTCGTAAGGGAATGAATCGGTCTTTCGAGCACGGCAAACGTTCTCTGCGCTAATTTAACGTATCGGAAACGCCACGAAAAAATTGAAAGTGCGGGTCGTGCCGAGGCAACGTTGTAACTACAACATGCCGACGAGCGAAATTAAGTAATTGAGAGACGGCGAATGCGCGGGAGAGATCCCGGGCGTCCCCGCACGCGATTAGCAATCCCGACGTCAGCGACGCCGATATAAATTTCCGAATATCCGTCGGGCGTTTCGCAAAACGCTCGGCTATAAACCAGCCCGGCGTCGTTCTCGCGTTTTATCGGCGGAATCGTAAATGGGTTACTCCGCACTGCGGGCGCATTGATGAAACAACCAATTATTTTCCTCGATACCCCGAGACAATTGGGTTTACGCGGCCGATCATATTCTCGTACTGTCCGCCGGGACGTAAGCTTTTTAACGGATTTGTCAATCGGAATCGTGTCAAATCATTTGGCTGGAATAATCCTGCTGTTGCGAGGGCTCATCATCATCAGCAGCAGCAGAATGCCTTCCGTGCGCATTAGCCGGTGGTCGCGCGGCCCTTTCAACCGCGCTAATCTACAGCATTGTTTTTTACCAGCCGCTTTTAATTTGCCGCAGGATGCTCGCGAGCTGTTCGAGTGTCCCGGCGAATTTTAGCATTCGGATAAATCTGCCTCCCCGTCTCCCCCTCATACGAACATAATGCCGGCGCATTAACGCGACGCGCAATCGCCGAGTAAGGTGATTCGAGATTGGGTAAAATTTTCCACGCTAATATTTATTGGAAATGGCGAATCCGCGAAATTCGCGCATCGGCAGACACAGAGAAAAAGATTATCGTTGCTTTTAATGTTAAACGACCCCCGCGATTATGTAGTTCATGCTTTCTCTTCTTCTGTTCAATGCGAATTTTTTATATAACATTGAGAAATGGATCTTATTGTTGAAACGGAAATTTAGTACACCGGAAAATGATCTGAAGAGATGATCTGAAGAGATGATCTGAATGATAAGAAGAGATCAACCAAATGTTTGGTAATGTTTGGCAACAATTTGGTTTGCATATAATTTCCAACAAGTTTGCGTGTCTTGTTTTTTCAATAATGCATGCACTTGACACGAGTAAAAATACAGTAACGTCAAGCAAAAATCGTATATACCAAATATCTTACTTTCAAATGCAAAAGTAATTTTTTCCAGTGAGTTGAGTGGAGGAGCGAAGTGAAACGTGATGAGAGAAAAATTCAAGGTAAGCGCGTGGAGGCGCCGGCATGCGAGAGAACACGCAGTCTATGAGAGAAGGAAAGAAAAAGAGCTGGTGGTAGTCAGGGTTTGCGTTGTAGATTTCAAGATTACTTCTACGCGGATTGTTTAGATAGAGGAAAAAGTGCAGTTAGATTAACGTAAAGTTTGTGCTTGTAATGAACGCATTTTGTCCGAAGAAAACGGAATTTCTGGTTCTTAGAATCAAATTTAAGAACCATAGAAATTTCCGGGCTCCGCGGCCAAAACGCCGAGTTGGTTCGTTTATTAAAACTAAACTTCATGTTAATACAACCGAATTTTTTTCTCACTGCACATATTTTCTACGTAATATGCACACGGTCGTTTCTCATGTAGACAATATAAATTACACAGAAATATTGCAAATTATACAAATGAAAATATTCATATAAAAATATACGGATAAAACTACAAATTAAAATATACAAAAGCGAGTAATTAAATTGTGAAACAGTTGCCATATCTGCGCGTTGAGTATTAATTAAATAAATATTTTAAAATGTTCAAAAGAAACAACCGTGTGAAATTTTTATTTTACTATGTGACAGATTGGTAAATTCAACGCAGTATAAGAACGTGAAAACAGAAAATTCTCCACTTGTTCATCAATTCCCATCGGAACTCTAAAGATTAAATTAAAATATAAAGAGAGCGGTCAAGTTCTCATAAGCTCGCTCTCTCTCTCTCTCTCTCTCTCTCTCTCTCTCTCTCAGCTCAATTTTATAGCATTTAAAATTTTAATTATTTTTTGATAAAATTGTAGCTAGTAATGGATATAAATTAAAGATATATAAATATCATAGTATGAGGATCCTGTAAGGATCCTAACGTTTTTTTTTTTGTGCTATTTTGTCCCAAATGATGAGGCACTTAGTACATATATATCTTTAATCTACACACACAAATATAGCTACAAAACACTCACAAATATAGCTATAATTTTATCAAAAAATAATAAAAAATTTCAAACACTGCAAAGGGAAGCTAAACTTGCCTGCACTTTTTCCTTAATTAATCCTTTCACTAGCGACGACGAGAATCCTCGTCATCGTCAGCGAAGAGATCAACCGTGGAGGAAGCCATACGTTCTTCCGGCGACATCACTCGTTGTCTACATACGTGACATCTCATACATAATTTATATTGTCTACATGTAGACGTGGAGTATCACAATTTACGCGTAAACGCCTGAGCCTGGTGACGGTACATCTGTTATGTATCGCTTTAAATCTCACTTCGCGATGCGGCCGGGGAATAAGTTCGTGCCTCGGCAGCTCCCCGCGGCACAATTGGAGAGGAAGCATCGCGGCGCGCCGGTGAGAAACTTCCAGCTCTCGTATAACAGTTTTACTTTTCGCGACTACGCCGCGTGTATAAGGGCGAGCAAGAGCCTCGCGCGACAGGCTCAAACCGTCCAAGTCTCACTGTCGGCCGTGATTTACGACGAAACTGCAGTGGAACTGTCGCCACTCGATACCTCGTAATCCACAGAGCTGTATTCCGCGGGAAGAAGGTTAACGGATACCACGAAGCGCCGCAGAGCGGCGAAAAGAGAAACAACAAGAAACGCGGCAATACACATCCGTATGAAATCTGCAAGTTCCTTCCGTCGATGCGGCTGCGATTTATCCGACGGCGTATTCGCGAAGGGAGAGACGGGCGGATATAAACGAGACACCGGCGTTAATCGCGTCGCGAGAACGCCCGATTGTCAATCACACGGGCGAAGGGACGGCAGCCCCGATAAAAAATGTTGCGTCGCGAACTCCGGGGGCAACTTTAATCGATCATAATGAATGCTCGTCCGCGCTCTCGTAGCCGGAGGGCTACCCACGCCGGCCACCCTGCCGCCCGCATTCAGAAACTTCAGAAGCTCTTCAGTCGTTAACGGAGTTTCGCCTTAACGACTGGCCGCTCCGATAAATTTCAATCCTCCCTCTTGGTCACCCGGCCGTTCCACCAGGCCGTCCCATCCACCACCCACCGTCGAACAAGCGCTCGCTCGCTCTCCCCAAGACCCTACGACCCTGGATGCGCTGTGCAAATATGACCCAAGTTGACCCCAGGACGAAGAACTCCCCGGCAGAAAGCACTCGCGCGCGCGCGCCTCCCCTCTAAGCACCCCCGGACGCAAGCACAGCCACCGCCGAGTTTGTCTTTGGTATTAACGGGTTTTGGTATAGAGGCTCTCCTCCCCTCTTCTCTCTCTTTCTCTCTCTCTCTCTCTCTCTCTCTCTCTCTCTCTCTCTCTCTCGCTTTCTCGGACTACGCCCGCGCAACGGCAGCAGAGCTTTAGTACCATAAATTCCCGGGCACGAGCGCGGGCGCGGACTCTCGCCCGTTAATATCGCCCGCGGGAAAGCGGTTTACGAAACCATCTAAACCCTCTGCCCACCCCTTTGTTGTATTTACTCTGTATTTACTCCTTTTTCCCGGCGCGGGCGTGGATGGGATCGGCGCTCGGAAGATATCGCGTGGCCGGCCGGTCGGCCAGCTAGGTAGGTGGATCCCGCGTGCCGGCCAAATGGTATTAAATCTCGGGGACGACGTGCGCCCGCCACCAGCCCGCTGCGGCCCAGAGAGTGGCCCTTCTCTTATTTTGTCGCGCTTCCGTGTCGCGCGATGATGCGAGTGCCGACGCGACGATGAATCTATCGACAGCGTCTCAGGCTGAATTGAAGTCTTGGCCGGCGCGACTCGCAGCCGCCGCGTCCGCCGCTTGCTCGACGTTGACGTCCGGCGCGAGTAATGTTCCGGGTGTGATGCAATGGATCGCGCGCCGGGAGAGCTCGAGACATCCCGGGGATACCTCTCTCTTCCGGAAAGAACTGACGCTTACGTCGAGGGTAGCGGGACTGCAAGTGGCTGCAGTCTAAGACGCAAGACAATCTAACCCACGTGAAGTACGTTTCCAGGACAATGAAGATGAAAAGATTGCGGCCAAGAGTGGCCTAGATTCATGGCCAAAAAGTTTGGAAACCATTTTGGGCTTAGAATAAAGTTTATGGTGTGTAGATTACAAATATGCAAGTGCCGTCGGACCTCAGATTCTATATATACATATATATATATATATATATATATATATATATATATATATGTATATATAGAATCTGAGGTCCGACGGCACTTGCATATTTGTAATCTACACACCATAAACTTTATTCTAAGCCCAAAATGGTTTCCAAACTTTTTGGCCATGAATCTAGGCCACTCTTGGCCGCAATCTTTTCATCTTCATTGTCCTGGAAACGTACTTCACGTGGGTTAGATTGTCTTGCGTCTTAGACTGCAGCCACTTGCAGTCCCGCTACCCTCGACGTAAGCGTCAGTTCTTTCCGGAAGAGAGAGGTATCCCCGGGATGTCTCGAGCTCTCCCGGCGCGCGATCCATTGCATCACACCCGGAACATTACTCGCGCCGGACGTCAACGTCGAGCAAGCGGCGGACGCGGCGGCTGCGAGTCGCGCCGGCCAAGACTTCAATTCAGCCTG
>NW_022639607.1:540322-541190 GCF_010583005.1 Odontomachus brunneus
ATTGGAAATTCCACTTTCATCATCTTGATGGATAATGCACATCAATCTAATTCGAAAGGAATTGCACTTTCTTTTCGAGGAAGCATGGAGCCTACCAATGAAATTTTCAATGAGCTGTATCTCTGGAACCTTGCATATTTGTAATCCACGCACCATAAACTTTATTTAAACTTCAAATGATCTCAAAACTTTTTGGCTATGAGTTTGGGCCAGTGGCCTATTATGAGGCACCTGGCCGTACACGGTTTAAAAGATACAGATAGCACGTAGGTTCTTCGTAATCGCTCAAGAAGTCAAGCATGACTGATTTTCTTCTCTTCCTTTTTAAGGGACAAGCTTAACCCTTTGAAAAATGGGTAAAGAAGACTAATGACTAGTAAAAAGCGCTACAACTAGTAGAAAATGAAAATTGCTTTCTAATGTATGTTAATTATTTATGCGTGTGTTGAGGTTACTATAGTTCGTGTACCATGAAGAGGATCGAAAGAAGGATCCTCTTTGAACACGCTAAGAAATTAAAATAGAATTGAGCGCACGTATATCGAGAACGGTTGTGTTTTACATGCTGCATTCAGTAAAACGATTGTTGAACATCGACTCGAGAATCCCCCGATTCTTTTGTATTCTGCCTGCTGTTTACGTCGCGTAGAAATTTTCCAATTACGTGTCGCCAACATCGGTTACGTAACACAGAGTCGGCGGTCGCGTCTCGCTTTGGCCGAGGCGTTCCCGGGCGCGCCTTTAAAACGCGAACAGCGCGTATTATCGGTTGTATGCACGAGGTTGTAAATTGAAAGGAAAATCGCCGCTCTCTCGTAGAAGAAAGAGGAAGAGAGAGAGAGAGAGAGAGAGAGAGAGAGAGAGAGAG
>NW_022639607.1:541955-545950 GCF_010583005.1 Odontomachus brunneus
AGAGAGAGAGAGAGAGAGAGAGAGAGAGAGAGAGAGAGAGAGAGAGAGAGAGAGAGCGCGTCGAGACGCGCGACTTTCGTGTTGCGCGATCGGCGAAAAGAATAAATTCCGCGCGAAATGTGCTTTCCCTGCGCTCCCCGATAAGTTCCAGCCCGGCGCGAAGTAATAACGCCGCTGTTTATCGCCGCCTTCCCGTAATTGCCGCGTGTAAATCCGCATGCGAAACGCAGTTTTACCGATTTTACATTTGCTTCTGGTTTTAATTAACAACCGCTACTATGTTGTTGTCGGCCGCTGCTGCTGCAGCTACCTGTCGTTGCAAATGACGCTTCACCGGAAAATAGCGCGTGCGCGCATCGGATACGTTGCTTGTAAATACGTTTTAAAGCCGGAAATTGAAAGGAAAAGCACCGTTGTGCAACGGCCGAGGTGCGCCGGTCGGAAAATCGTCTGATACTATCGCGGAAGGCAGAGAAAAAGAGAAGTAGGTCCTTTGACGACCACGAAAGCGGTTACCAAAATAAGAAATAGCGCCGCTACGTCCGAGATAAAGTGACGTTATTTTTTCCGCCCTTTGGTGCGCTCTTTCTTTCTCTCTGGTTGTTGTTTCTTTGTTTCCACGAAAGCACGCGCGCCGAACAATTAAATTCCGAATTGCGATTCTCTTGGTTTTCGCAGTCGCGGCGGAACATCACGCGCAACAATGTCGCCGAGAACATTAGGCGAGGCGCTCGCAAATATTTGGCGGCGGGAGAGGCGCGCAAATTACAGAAATAGTAGGGCAAACCGGATAACGGGGGAAAAATTGCCACTCGGTAATCGCTGAAGGGCACTTGTTGAACTATCGGAAACCTCCCTGACCTTCCCACTCGAGGAGAACCAGAAAAGGGCTGACCACGGCCCTCCACGGTTGCGCGCATTCGAGTATCAAAACCCTTCAAAAATGGGTCGCACTTAAACGCGAAAATAACCCCAGCTCGATGGGATCGACGTGCGCGAGCTACGGCCGTCGCAACTTTACGTCGGAGTGTTTATCCGGGCCGGCGGCGGCCGCGAGAAGATTCAATTACCCTCCTCGCAACAAATTGTAAAATGGTATACCGTAAATTGAAACGGCAGCAACGTGCCGGGCATTAAAGTCGGCGGCACGATTATTTCGAAAAGCCCCGCGAGAAACTGCATTTCGAGCCGACAAAAGAGTGACTCTCTTTTTTTTTCTCTCTGTCTCCTCCCTCCCGTCCTCCCCTCCAACCGGCTGAAATTCAATTATGAAAATTTGATAACTATCGATTGGCCGGCGAGTCGCGCGAGCGCAAGCGGGCAAACGTACGAGGACATGACCGGCTGACAAAACGGCGTTCCATAAAGCCGTTCTGTGAAGCTTCGTACGACTGTTTGTATCGATATTGCGCGTGAAAAAGTTAGACCGCGAGAGATGCCGATGAGGCTCCTGGATACTCACCGCGGCCATATTGGATTTCGACGTCGGAGGCTAGGAATGACATGCTAAAAATTCTCGCATACCGTTTTCGAGTGGAAGGGCATTCGAATGAAGGCGAACATTTCAATTTGATGAACAGATCGCTTGAGCACACTTGTAAAAGCCTTAATTTCGTGGGGTAAACCTTTACGGAAACGCAATCTCGCTCGGTGGCAGCAGGCCGGTTTTCGAATTCAATTGCGACGACTTTGACGTTTTATTTTTTCCCCTCGACAACTGGAGAAAAGCCCGGGTCGCGCGGAAAGGGTTAATGTACACTTCCAGGGACGGTATCTTTTGGAGTGCATCTCTCGAGTAATGCGGTGGAATTGCGTTTCCGCGGAGCACACGCGCGGGACTGCGAGACGGGTTGCGGAGTAATAATAAAGATTTCACGAATTTGATGTTTCAATTTGTCGGCGGCTCCGCGGCGGGGGGTTGTGCGCGATCTCATCCCCGTTGTTAGCGACGTGATGTAGCGACGACGGCGCGCGTCGAGTACGCGGGCATAAATTGCGGGACGAAACCGGGCGCTTAATATCGCCCGCCACGAGGAAGCCGTTTACGGAAGCGAGAAAGAGATAGAAAGAGGGAGACAGAGAAACAGAGAGAGGAAGGAAAGAGAGAGAGAAAGAGAGAGAGAAACAGAGAGAGAAGACTCGTTCTCGTGCACCACGCTCTCTTCTCTCTCGCCATAGGCTTTCCATATTCGCATCCACAGCGTGCTGTTTAGTGTCGCTTACACGAGGCGACGCACACTTTCTCGCACCGACACGACGCTGAAATTGAGGGACAGGTATAACGCGACGACGACGACGACGAAGACGACAACGACGACGGCGGCGGCAGTGGTAGCGGTGGCGATGGCAACGGCGGCCAACGAAGCGTAAAGAAACTTTAGCGCCACTCGTCGCCCTCGACGGCTTTATGAGCGCCCGTGTTATTAATCGTTAACTCGGGAGAACGGCGAACGTTATTTTGTATTACACGTGAGCCCTGAGCCGGCGTTTCGTTGTGTATCAAGTGCCGCGGCTCGGTGTGCGCAATTTTGTTACAACGCATAACAGAATCGTATGGAATAAAGAGCTCGTATTTCGGAGCGCGCGTGCGCGCGATTTATTCCCGGCACGCCGACGTCAGAGGGATCGGTAGTTCGCAAATGATCAAGCTGTGGCAAAAAGTTCGTCGTACTTGTCGAATATAAAAAGTGAAAATGATATTATGGCGATATTTCTCGTCAAGGATTAATAATTTTTACGAATAAAATCAACTATGTCAACTCGATTTCTTTCGTGTTTAACTTTTTTTAGATCTGATTTTTTAATAGTAGATATTAAACCGAGATTTAAATGCATCAAACACATTTTTACACTGAGAGGAAAAATATCTAAAAAATTACATTTATTTTAAATAGGAATTAATAACATTGTTTATTTAAGTCTAAATTATTTCATCTAAATAGAATAAACAATTGTAATTCGTGGGAAGTTAAGGTTTAAAAAAATGTATATTTTTGAAAAATATTTTAAAAAATATTCTGTTTTTACATTATTTGTATCCATCAAGCAAATGTTTATTATTTCTTAGATATTTTTTTTCTCCCAGTATAGAACTGGTATTATAAACTTAAATTTATGTTTAAATTGTTATTAAAAAAAACTAACTTTCGACGAGGATTTGCTACAGGAAATATTGTAATAAAAATTATAACCAAATTTTTATAATCTTGCAATTTTTTTAATCTTTGTAATTTTAATTGTAAAATTGTAATTGTAACTATACAGTATAACGGAAATTACCATATATTTATTTCACAACGTTAATTTCACAACGTTATGCACGCTCGAGTTACCACCACAAATCACATTATTGTAATCACTTCAATGTTTTTATATCGTGTATTCGAAATACGTTAAATGTGTTTTTTTCCGTAGTAATTTATACTATAATTTTAGCATAGTCAACGTTTCGCAAAAAATAAAGCGAAAAGAAATTTAATACCCATGTGATCTTTGTCACAATATTTTCCCTCTGTATTTATAGTTTAATATTCAAATTACATTATAGAATTTGAGAGGAAAATTGCACCAGCCTGATACTTTCGTTCTGTCTTGCGTTATCTCAATGAGAACAATTCCCTGTTCACTTTTATTGCAATTGTTATTTCGTTCGATGGCAAAGCGCTTCTCACGAGATTTTTTTATCGACAGCCGACGGAGTGCGCCACGTGTCGCCGCGTGTCGCATCGCGAAGAACACGATTGGATCGTTAAAGTAGTGGCCGAATGGCGTTTACGGATTAAACTTGACCGCGGCTCTCGTATGGGGCTGCTTTTAGCGCAAATCGCGCAGCTGGATCGGAGTAGATTCGAAAATAATTTATATCGAGCTAGGTTCCTACGCTGCGATGTTATACGTGCGTTCTCCCTCCCTTCCTCTCTCTCTCTCTCTCTCTCTCTCTCTCTCTCTCTCTCTCTCTCTCTCTCTCTCTCTCTCTCTCTCTCTCTCTCGCGCGC
>NW_022639607.1:546238-559874 GCF_010583005.1 Odontomachus brunneus
CTCTCTCTCTCTCTCTCTCTCTCTCTCTCTCTCTCTCTCTCTCTCTCTCTCTCTGTCTCTCTCTCACTCTGTCTCTCGCGCGCAGAGCACCCAGCATATATACAGTGTCGGTGTCGTTCGTATGCATAGGGGCATGCATTTGCCAGAAGTTTCAGCTTAATTTCATCTGCGGGGTAGCAATTGAAAGCCACGCCGAATCGCCTGCCAGCCATAAACCCCCATTTCCGCGTTTCATTCGGCCTCGTTTACAAGTGAAAGTACGCGGGGCCTCGGCGGGATAGAAATTCGGCGCAGCCGATCGCGCGGAAACGAAGGAAAATCGGAATTTCGCGGAAAAAATTTTTCGACGCGCCGTCATTCCCGTTCGTCCACTCGTTTCCGGCGGCTGGAAATGGGCGGAATCGTTAATTCCGGTCTTTTTTCCTCCCCCTCTCTTTCTCCTCTATTGCGGAGAGAATTGCCGACCTAACACTCGCGGGAAAACGCGGTCTCTCCGGTTTATCCCGCTTGATAATTTAGCCGCACGCTCTCGGACGTCGTCGTTTCGCTCATTTCACTTCGTCAACGACGTAACTTCATCAGAATTGACTTTCCACGCGCCGGTCGATCCTTCTGCTTTCTTTCTCCCTGCCCGTCCTCCTTTTCTTCCATTTCTTTTTCTCTTTCTTTCTTTTTCCCTTTTTCCTTCTTTTTAATAATCATCGCGCGGAGGCAACGTAATACGATTGTTAAAACTTCGAGACCTGCCGGAAAGTCGCGCAAACTTCAAACGCCGCGAGGAGGGGGTGAGGAGAGAGAAAAAAAGGAGAAGAGCGGCGTACGAAATAAACTTGATAATGAATGCAATTTCCTGTTTGTGAGGAAACGTATTTTGGGGAAAGTAATAACGCTATTATGAACGCTATTATGAACGGCGCAATCAGAGCGAGATTTTTTCAGGGATTTTTCTCTCCTACGAGATTTCGAGTCGGTATGTTTTTTCGTTACGATAACGCCGGAGTGTGCACACATCGCGCGCGCACACGCACATACACGCGAGGCACAACAACGTGTACGCGGCGGTGCTCGTTACGGGGAAAAATATTTTTTGCCGGTTTCGTCGTGATTTTTATGTATGTACATACGCGCGACCATAAATAAACAGCAATCGCTGCACAAGTGCGACGCGAGCGAGCGCGCGCGGACTTATCGAGATTGACGCGAGATGTCCGGCCGCCGTGGGCGAGCGTCGAATAATCCGGCTATCAAATTTCGTTTCGCACGGGGATTACCGAAAATGCATATACGACGCGGTAATAGAGCCACGCCGCCATGTCGAGATGGCTCCTATGATCTGGTCGTTGTTGTAGCATGATATAATGATGCCATCAACTACGCGGGCACACGCTCGCCGCTTAATCTCGGCTGCGCGAGAGCAGTTTATACTATTAGAGACGCGATATACACGTCTAATCATGGTATTCCGTTTCCGTTTTCGCTCGGCGAAATTGAGCGAGAATCAGAGAGCGGTACAGGGCAAAGGGGGAGAACGAGAGGGAGATTTGGGTCGTTCGTCGAAGATCGAAATGCGCGCGGATTAGAGGAGCGATTACAGAGAGAGAGAGAGGAACAGAAAGACAGAGAGATATATATAGGGATGAGAGGAAACGAACAGGAGATCGTAGGCTGATCCAGGCCGCGATATTAACGAGTATTAACGAGAAGTCGACCTTTTCGGTTTTCTGCGCGGTTTACGTACGTAACGTAGACGATATGCGAGAATGAGAGAGAGAGGGAGAAGGGAGAAAACGCGCGGGGCGGAATACATAATGCGAAATCATGCGATTATACCGCCTAATGCATGTACGTCCGCGCGGCTAAACGTGTACTCCATTACACGACGCGGGATTACAAAGTTTTAACGCGGGAACTAGTTCGGAGCTTTCGGACCGAAATGAAGCTTTAATTTTCCAGCAGGTTAAAGAGGATTAGCGGTGATCTCCACCGATACCGGTCATAATGTCCCGAATTCTTTTTAATTATCCAGGCGCGGACGCGTCTCGCGGAGCACGCGTTTCCGATATTTTATACATGGACGCAAACGGGCGCCTGATGCTCTTCATTCTCGCGCGTGCGCACACAGGGGCGTGTTGTGCACGATGCCGTTGTAATGGATAATCATTCGCTCGTTTCGTCATTTGGTGCATCGTCACGAAATACATCGCGATATCGAGCCGCGCGAGGCGCAGAGCTGAGAGGATGAGAATATGGACCACCTTTTTCGTTGCGAACAAAAGGTCCAATATTAAATCCGATAATTACGTCAACAACTGTCAGAAGTATGTTAGCAAATATATATCTCTTATAATGTATTCGTATAATTATTATGAAGAAAGTATTAACTGTTCAAAGAATACGAATTTTTTTAACATAGTACAAAAAGTGGAGTGTTGGAAAATGAGGTGGTAATATGAAACAGACATGAAAATGAGGAAAAATTTACTCTTCATCATTATAAAGTTGATGTTAGAACAGTTTCTTTTTCATTAAACTCCTTTGAATATAAGAATTATAAATTACAAATGAAAATTTAAAAAAATTTGTTAAAAAAATGAAAATTTAAAAAATTAAGAAAATTAAGCTTAACAGTGTTTAAATTATGTGGTAGTCTTTTAGGCCAATATAACAAAAAAAAAAAATAGGAAAAATATTCACAAATAACTGATAATCTGAAATTTGGAAATTTTATCTTATTACTAATCGACACACTGTAGCTAACATGTTGCATTTATCGCGATTGAGGCAGGGAGAAAATTGTCGAACCTTGCGAAAAGTTTTAACAGGAAAAGATCAAAGCGGTTTCTCTTAACACTGTAAACAGCGTGGCGCTAACATCAGACTTCTTTGATGGCTGATAAAGACCCTGATATACCTGAATAACCTAATGATTATGTTTATCTCAATTACAGATTGCAGCAACTGTTTAAGAAAGTAGCCTCCACATTCCTGTCTCATATTCTCCATTTTCTCCCCAATACGCGAGCGTGTGTATCGCATTCTCACACTTTTATGGAATAAAAGCTATATATACTACGTGCGACGACGTCATCGCGTCGTTGAAAATTTTCGGAGTCGTGAGATAACAAGTTCAACGAGTGGAACATTTGAAAGAGAGCCACAGAAAAGGAGTTGCAGTCGCGGAGAGGACAACGCGACGCAAGTATATTCTTGTGGGAGAGAACGGGAGAGAACGAGAGAGTCGCCTCCGCCGGAATATCAGAACGTTTGCGTTTATGCACGTCTCGCACTATGCTGCAATGCACGTGTGTCGTCGCGAAAGAGCATCTCGACAAGAGACCTTATCCAAGCTAACTTATCCTATAGAAATAATAATACGCGAATGTTCTTATGGCCTCATCTTCTAGCATTCTCCTGCACTCAAATTTCCTTATATCCTAACGTTTACACGTCGCCCATAATCTGAATCTCTTTGACACGTGAATTGCCACGTCGTTAATCATCGTCAGTGGGACAGATGACCACATGTGATGATATGATTTTATTTATTTCGTGCAATGTATTTTTTTTTTTTATTAAAGATACTTAAACTTCAAAGTAAAACTTTTAAGTCTAGACACGGTAAAAAAAAGTTTGATTGGATGAACCAATTTCTAGTAAAGAAATATAAACTGAGAAATTCCGATTAAAATTAACAGAATTTTCTATTTGGGTTAATGAGAAACCGTGATAATTTCACTGACTGAATTCTAATAATTTCAACCGGAATTTCTAAATCATTCATATTTCACCAGAAATTGGTTTATTCAACTAAATTCTCTTTCCGTGTAGCAAAGTGATATAATATCAATGGTTATCTCAATGATATGACAAATTGCCCAAATGATACACTAAAGAAATGATAACAAGTTATACACCAAAACTCTTGTTCTCTTTTATCGATAAAAGTATACTGAAGTCTGCTCATAAGCCAATTAGAAGGCAAGTCATATTTAGAAGCACTTTTATCGATAAAAGAGAGAGTTCAGAATAAAGTAATAAGAAAATAGTAACAAGTTGTAGTATTCAAATGGTAGACTACGGAAATCCTGCTCATGTACTGTGTTTATGTAAAACTATTAAGAGCAAAAGTCTGACTTGATTGCTTGCGGTATCCCTAATATATTTCCGCATTACACAATATCTGATCATGACGCGCATAATACGTCTGCAAGCTTCCTTGATTTCGCACGTCTGCGTGCAGCAGCGCGACGCAAGAGATAGAGAGTTAAGATTATTCGACGTTTCTAATTACGATATGCCTGCCCGGTCCGGAAATGAGCCTGTCCGTCCCGTCGGACGTTCGCGTCTGAATTCGGCTTAGCTCCCGGAGATGCTCGCGTGCTGCCGGGCACGGAGCTAAATCCGGAACGAAATGCGGATACAACGATATGGCTACCGCGGCTGACACGCCCGAGCCAATTTTTATAACACGCATCGTCCGGCGAACAAAACAAAAATGAAATATTACAAGGTGAGGCAGGCAGGTATTCCCACGAGGGAGGCCGGCCTGATCGTTACGATCCATCCCCGTGACGAGTAACGCCATTGTGCCGGCGGCGCGTAATAGGGACGTGTAATTTGTCAGGGCTGTTTCTACGACCTCGTCCCCGCTGTCGCGCGGTGACGTAATGACGCCATCAAAGCCGCGCGCGGACGTAAATTCATCGGCGAAGTTCGCGCTTAATTTCGCGCTATGAGCCAACAGCGCCGAGGCGCACCGACTGACTCTACTACCGGCGCCCTGCAGATTTCCATTTCTACCGGCGCACGTCGCATTCTCTAACCATCCATCTCCCTCCCCCTCTCTCCTTCTCTTTAGCTGTAATCGTATGAAAGATACTTTGTATTTAGCTCGCGCGGGATGCTCACTATTACATGAACACGTTCGCTGCCACGTTGATTTTCACTGATTACTTCAACTGATTACTTACGCTCAGCTCAAGTTTCAGTCATCAGACGCGACGAACAAATGCAACTCGCGACGCAAGCTCGTTTTATCGGTTCTAGTTATCAGCTGCACGGGCGAGTCACCTAACGTTAAATTCTAAAATATCTCTAATATGAAAAACAGCAGAAGTAGTTTGGAACCTAACACCCTAGGTGACACACTATAAATTTAATTTGTTATACACACTTGGTTACATTTTATAGGTAAATTAGTGAGACGCGGCGATATTATTTCACCAGCCACTGCTGATCACTAGTCAAGTGTTGATCGTATAAACACATTCTTTGAAACGTGCAGTACAATTTGGGTCTGTCAGACCCGGGTAAGTTTCAAATCACCATAATTTAGTTAAAAATCAATATTTTTGGACATTTTTTCTCCAGAAATGTAGAAAAATTCAACTGTAAGACAGTAGCGCAAAATGAAAATCTGCACACAGATTTGCGCCATTTTGAACATTTCCCGAGACCTTTTACGAAAATTTGCATAAACGACAGTGAATATTCCTTCGGATCTCACAAACCTGACATTACAACTGTGTTAACATTCTCTTAAAGAACTTACTTTACAATGCAAATAAACTCCTCTACCTATCTGTTTATCGCTCTCTTCCATGAGACACATCGCAAGGGACGAGAACGCATACGCGTCTCAGACCTGCATTCCGTTTCAGCGGCCGTTCTGCGCATTGCCGTAGCCGGTTGTCAGAGATAAGCTAAGTGAAACGTTAACTCCGGGCGATGCGACGAGCGGATAAATCGGTTAGGATCGATTTTACGGCCGTGGTTACGGGCAATCGGCGCGCACCGTAAATAAGTACGGCTAACGCACTGCACATTGGCGTCACACGCGAGCGCATTCGGCGAACGAGAGCGCGCGTGTCCGGAACGTGATTGCGCGTCATTAACGTTAAAGCCGGCCGGCGCAACTTTGTCGCCAACAGCACACTGCCGCCGCCGCTGCTCTGATGATGTAAAGGCGCCATCAAGTATGCGAGCGTAAATTCGCCCCGGCGAGAGAAGTTTTCGGTCGATATCGCCCGCGGGCGGCGAGACTTACGTCGCCTGTTCATTTTTGATTCATCACCGGCCGTAACGCGGCGGTGAAACAAAGTTCCCGCCGGCGTGAACGAGAGCGAGCACCGTCGGGAACGTAATCGCGCACCGAAAATCCCGGCGTAACGACCGCGAGGGGAACATGGGGTCGGATCTTTCGCTGCCGCCACCCGGCGGCCGTCTCGCCCACCCCCGGCTGTCGGGCGCTCGAGAAGGGTCGTAATTTCCAAATCATTTGTAGCCAATGTTCAAATCCATCCGTCTGCGTTCTCTCTCTCTCTCTCTCTCTCTCTCTCTCTTTCTCATCCTTCTTCCCTTCCTGCCTGTTCTCCTCCACTCTAACCCCCTGTGCCTAACTCTCACCCTCATCGCACGTCGTCAACGATAGGAGCGTTCAGCCGCGAAACGCGAGCGGGGTGGTTGCGCATCCGGGATGTAATCGGGACGCAGTTTGTGGTGTTTCCGGTAGCGATTCGACTCTCGCCGCGCTGTGCCGCGCACAGTCGGCACCCCTGTGTTCGACGCGGGGGGCCGGTGTGATGTAATGAGGCCATCAAGCACGCGCGGGCATAAATTCGGCCGAAGTTCGCGCTTAATATCGCCCGCGGCGAGCAGTTCGCCGGCGAGCAGCACGCCCGCTTCCGGGTCCCGCAACCAAGATATATATATATATATATATATATATATATATATATATAGTTTTGGGGGCGGGAGCGCGCGCATGTCTGTGTCCGTCCGTTCACCCATTCGTCCTTCTCGTCCTCCCTCACTCCTTCGTTCCGTCTCATCTTGTCCGTTGCGGATTCATGCCTGGAGCGGTGACGAGTCCGCAACTATCGCCGCGAAGGAGAAGAGCCTGGCTACGGAGGTGAACGGAACCGAAATTCCAAATACCGGCTTTGGCCGGGACGGAAGGAGCTCCGGGGCTTTGTTAGGAAAGTCCAGGAGAGCGTGCAAACGGAAGAAGGGGGAAGGAGAGAGGGAGAGAGAGAGCACAAACGGTACACCCGTACATACAACCAGGCCATACGCAACGGATATATGTTGAGATACCTGCAGCCTTGCGGTCCCGTGAGGCCTCCGTCGTTTGTTCGCCGACCGATATTCGATGGCACGCCGCTGCCACTGCTGTAACTGCGGCGGGTAACGGCTTTGTCGCTGATTCAAGCGAGACAGTAGCGGGGGATAAGGGACGAGTTGGCCCGGCGTATGTAGCAGGTCAGAGGATTTTGATCGGGAGGGCTGAGATTGTTCCTTGCAAATAGGAGAACTGACATCCGTGCGCGGAACCGCGGAACCGCTCGGGTGCAAACGAGAGGGAGGGAGAAAAACGCGGCTGCAGGTCAGTTAATAAACGTGAGCTCTCGGAGAGAAAGAGGAAAAAAGAAAGAGAAAGAGCTTTGCGCGCGGGTCAATTGCAAAGGCAACAACGGACGAACGGGTGAAATGCCGATTCTGACGGCTGCCGAAATCCACGCGAGTCTTTGAAGATCAATAACGTCGTTGGGGTAGATATCGCGTCACTCACGCTGCACCGGGCGCCGATATCGGATTTGTGTCACGTTAAAACTCCGTCGAAAATTCATAACACGTATACTCGTCAATTAATAGTTACTTGACGGCGCGACACAGAACTGCACTTTCGCGACGTTTATATCGGAGCCGTAACTTCAACAGATTCTCGCGCAGGGAGGATCAAAGCTTTAATCAGGCGCGCGGAGACTGCCGGGGGTTCGCTCCTCTCACGCGCGACATTATGCATGCGCAATAAATTCGACATCACTGTCGCGTGAACTTCCCGAATCGCGCGAAATCGAACGGCTGCTCGTGACCGGGAGGCCTCGTATTTTTCGAATGAAGAATTCATCACTAACGATGATGGATTATGCAGTGAAAATGGAGCACGAGAGGGACACACACACATACACACATCGACATCGCGGAAAATTTCTACTTGTTAAAGTTATTATGCACGAGATAAAAGAAGTTTGGTCGGATGAACCAATTTCTGGTGAAATATGAACGAAGCTCCGTTCAAGTTAATCAGAAATCTCTTCGAATCTTGAATTCTGATAACTTCAGCCGAAATTTCTGAATCCTTTATACTTCACCGAAAATTGCTTCATCCAACCAAACTTATTTTTTCCTTGTACGTATATAATAACTTGTTAAAGATATTGTCATCAAAGATAGAATTCTCATCTCGATTACAACACGTGTACTTGATGGTACATGTCGGGAAAGATTGACGGCATCAACCCCTTGCGCTACGACGTCTTCCAGACATTGAAGCTTTCGCGAGCTCGCGTTTCTAATCACAAATCCGACTTTTATTATTTTGTGATAATGAAGTCCTTAAAAAAATTCTGCAAAATTGGTAAAATGGATGCAACTCGAGTTGTGATGAACACTTTCGTTCTTTGCGCGAATTTGAACTTAAATAGATACATACGTTTCGCCCCCTCAAATAAGTGTCGACGCAAAGATGGAGAGAATTTAACAGGTTTAACAAACGTGGCGCCGGAAGGGAATATTTTCTTGAATCAGCGCGACTCTCTTAAATTCGGGTAAAAGCGACGACCACGCTTGAGTGCTCTTTCCCTCGAAAGAGATGAAAAAGTTGAAACTTTAACTGTCCTGCTTGTTGCGTGGTCGCCGCGCAGTCGTGTCATGTTTAAACCGACTAACTTTAAATCCATGTACTTCAAAGATAGAAACGGGGAAAGAGGGGGGGGGAGAGAGAAGCGAGATAGATAGAGAGGAGAGAGATAGCGTCAGGCAGAAATTCCTGCGTAAATTTCGCAGATAGATACACTATTGCGAGAGTATACGGTACACCGTGTCGCATACATCCGGGTGTACACGGGCTACGTGACAGATACGGGATGCGAGATACAACATATGGGATGCGCGACGATTCGTCTTGAGAATTATGATATTGCGAACAAGTGCCGTGCATAAAATATCTACGGCTTGTTTGCTTGACGAGCAAGATGCGCGCGTAGAGAGTTGAATGTGTCTTGATTATATTCCGAGGCTTAATTAACCCTAGGGAGGTGGCGTAAGTAACTTTTGGGTCTGAATCGTAGTCGGATCTTGTATAATTGAGGTGTATTGCCCCTCCCCCCCCATATCGAAAAAATGTGACAAAATTTTGCAAAAAATCATTAATTAATTTGCTGAAAATGATCACAATCAATTTGGCATTAAAGTCTATATTAAATTTTACTCCATTTTAGAGTGTAAGCCCGGCAAACACGATGACGTTCAATGACGTTATAATGGCGCATCAGTATGACATCTCTAACCGTACGTCATTAATAATTTTGTCATGCTGCCACTAGAAAGTATTTTAAACCGTGCTGTTATGGAAATGTATTATAATGTCGCGACTTTTAGCAAAGGAAAAGATAATTAATAAATAATACAAAAAATAATGTAGAAAAGATAATTAACAAAAAGTTTTTGTTACAAAGATTTTTGTGTGTATGTACTTTAAATATTCAAAATAATACAAAGTTTCATTGTGATGCAAAGATAAAAGAGAGTCAGCAAAAATAGAAATTAAAGTAAATACGAAATGTCATATGAAAGTAAAAATACGTTTTTTTCAGTTTATGTATATATATATCGTACGTTTTTATACGGAAAATAAAAATATTAAGGTATTTTTAATTTTCAGCGACCTTTTACAGAGATCATACGGGCAATATATATCGCCAAGATCGTCTCAAGTTCGTCTTCGCAGTAGGGAGTTTAATTGGCTGCGGGACATCTGAAGATAAGCTCTCAAAACGTGATCTTAAGTATAAGATCTGACAATTAATACCGTCTCTCATACTGTGAAAGCCTTAAACTTTCGTTCTAATGTTTACTTCATCACCCACTGGAATGGACGCATGTCTCTTTGCGAGATATATCGCTTGAATAAAATTCACTCATGCCTACCTTAATCGCGCCATAGATTGTCACTATCCTTTTCTAGGAGTTAAGGCTTCCACGGTATGAGCAAAAGTTGCTCACGCTACCATCGCCCCAGGGTTAACCGAGCGCGACAGGGCGCTTCGCCGCGAAGACGGACGTTTTATCGCGAGTCCGCCGACGTCGGAGTTCCCCACGATCGAGCTTGGCCGAGTGCTTTCGATTAGAAATCGTCCGTTTTTCTTTCCCTCTCAACCGCATGGAATGCCTGTCAATTCTCTTCCTCTTTTTAAGTAAGACAGAAAAGCCCCGGGGAGGAAGCGGGTATACACTTTTTCTGACATTCTTCCCGGTTCGTCCGCGCTTGACGACAGCTCTTGAGAAGCGCGTCCCTCTCTGAAAAACCCTCCGTCGCAAATCCCCAAAAAATTACCATTCGCTTCGGCGCGTATAGCCCACGTAAGACAGCATCCTGCGGAGGCGCGGCACAAGCCGCTGCTGTTACGCGCGCAACCGTCTTTATTGCCGCGGTGAAGGATGTGGACTTAGCTTAACGGAGTGTTCCCTTCCGCCCCGGGCTAGGGGAGAGAGATCTACCGCTTCCTCCACCGCCTTTCTTTCTCGTCCACCCTTTGCCCACCCTTTTTTCTCATCCCCGACCGCCCGCGCGCCGTCGCCGTCCTCGTCCCCGCCGCATCTTTTCTCACGACTGTGCCAACAAAGAAAGCGGTAATCTGCAAACGACTCGGCTTATATCTAACGAGGCGGCGCATTAGTCGGCGGCGGCCGGTGATCTGTATGCGCGGATATTGCGAGCGATGCGGCTTTATTTACGACGCCACCACCCCCACGAGAGAGTAAGAGAGAGAGAGAGAAAGAGAGAGAACGAGAGGTGGCGGCGCGCCGCATGATGTCCGCCGCCGCGCGCGGAGTGCCGTTTGCCACTTAAGCGGTTGGTACAGCCCCGCGGACGTATTTCTTCTCGAGCAGCTCGTAATTTCGCGCACCGCCGCCGCCGCGGATTCCCCGGGCAGCGCGCGACATTATTCCATATTTGTTTTATGAGCGTCGAGAGAGGCGTCGAGACGCGCCGTCTTGCACCGGGGTGCTGCGCGAGAGTAGTGGGTCCGGTTGACACATCGAGTGTCGTGACAGTCGATAAATGGTGCTGCGTGACAGGTCGTGTTATTGACATTTCATCCGCGAATTCTTCGAGTGTGTATGTATCCTTAACGCGTCCAGCGCGCCGATTGTTCCGCAGCGCTTAACCGAAGATTGCACGACTAATGACATCGCGAATAAACGCAATTGTCTTCTTTTGTACGCCCGAGGTGTACAAAAGCTCTTTTAGCTCGTTTATCGACGCGTCGTCCGTAAGCCGAGCAAGTTCTGTACGTCTCCTCTATCTCTAGTCTGCGCTGTCGTAAAATTTTTATTATCGCAAGAGAGTATGATGAGCGCACAATATGACAAAATATCATCTAACACGGTTAACAAGTCAACACGGTTGAAGCACATCGTGATGCACCCTGATTATATCTCACTGTCCGAGTCGAAATGTCGAAATGTTCTACGTTGTTCCTGCAAATTCTGTTCGAACTTGAAGGAACAATAAAGGAATAATGCAGGAACAATGCAGAATCTCTCTCTCTCTCTCTCTCTCTCTCTCTCTCTCTCTCTCTCGAGAGAGAGAGAGAGAGAGAGAGAGAGAGATAATTACACAATATTGTTGTAGTTAAAGTACTTACTGCGTATGCTGAGGCTTAACCACTTACGTTGAGACAAACGTGTGACAATTTCTCCACGTCAGACAATAACAATAACAACAAAAACTACACGTGTGTATGTATCGAGAATAAAATAAAACGAATATAACTTTATATAAAATAATAATGAAAATATTTTAGAACTAAATTCTGTAGACACGTTATCAGTGCAAGTGGTTAAAGAAGGGACCTTAAGAACGATTCCATGTCCAATATTATAAGCACTTTTGCCAAATTACTTAATATTCGATTATCTTAATATTTTACCCGCAATTAATTTTTATTTTTAATTTCAATCAGAAATATATTAAACATATTAATTATGTAACTCATATAGCTATAGATAGAATATATTTAATAAGCGGATATTAAGTAATTTAATAAAAAATGGGTAGAAGTAAATAAATTATTAGAAAAATAGGTTAAGAATGTTTTTTTCATAATTCTTAATTTCTTCTTATGTTTTTTCTGAAGACTTCGATAAGATTTGTAGTCCTGAAAAGGACTGAAGAGGAAGGGGTTGTGAATGAGGATAAAAATAGCAGTTGTATGTCCAATAATGCTATGCATCAATATAAATTCAAATTTGGATTTCGTATAATAACTAGGCTGAAGAGGTATGAAAAGAAGATTTTGACGGACTCAAAATGAAACTCGCGGCTCAAACAGCATTATTAGACTCAAGATGCATTATAAATCAACTCGCGCAAGACTTACGCTAAATTCTAAAGCCGATATTCATAGTTGTAAATTATCTACCATCTTTGATGGAAAGCATAATTAATTACAAATTTGTATTAACGGACCGTTAGTTGGCTGCTCGGATTAATATTTCTTGTATGAAGCAAGTAACAAATTAATTAGACGAGTACTGAGAAATTTTAACAGGCTAAGATTATTTGTCAAATAATAACGAACTATGAATACCGACCTACATTTCGACTCAGGAATATCTCTTTAGTTTCGATAAGATCGTCAAACGTCCATTTAAATTGGACGTTGGAAGATCTTACATAGTAATATAATTTCGCATACCTGAATATAAATATATGAAGTGTCGCTTACTGTGTGCCTGCGTCTTTTTAACTTCTTTGATTCTGCATCCTGTTTCTATTTTGGTACTTCGAATATCCTCTTGTGGCATTGGCACTAACACTGACACTGACACTCGCGTAGACACGGCTCGATCGGAGAAACGCGCGTTAACTAACGTAACGTCAAAGAGAATCCGATTGAATATGTTCCAAGAGACGACGAAATATTTCAATAATCCGACGGGGATAATAACCAAGTCGCCAATACACGCACTGCATGTCGCGCTCGCTCGGTGGTCCGAAATATACTGACTCGAGCGCGCAAAGTCACGCGACGGGCGAGAGTACCAAAACAATGAACAAAGTCATTCCTACTATTCGCTAACCGTCGTCTCTCGCCGAGTAATAACAGGCTGGTATGATCATAACAATGTCTTCAAAACTACCCATATCTATAGGATGGTCAAAATTATCAGGACCGCGCGTGTATACGCGCGAAAAATACATGACTCCAAAGAAGAAGTTTCTCTAAAAAAAAAATATATATTCTAACGCTCCAGAAAAAAGAAATTCTATTTGCAAACTGCTGTTTCCTGCGAGAGAGAGAGAGAGAGAGAGAGAGAGAGAGATCTCATATTTCTAAATGGAAACTCTTATAAAAAAATATCTCTCTTGCAATAAAGCGAATTGTTATTCAGAAAACTAAGGTAACTGTCTAAGGAAAACTAAGGTAACTAAGGTTACTGTGCTTGTTTCTGTTAGTGTGGCTTTGTATTTAAATAAGCCATAAAAAATATTTTTACAGCTTATTTAAATATATATATATATATATATATATATATATATATATATATATATATATATATATATATA